>NC_043713.1:3570359-3675762 GCF_006229205.1 Suricata suricatta
AAAAATAAAAAAAAATAACCTCTAGCCCTGAAAGCCAGGACAAAGACGGCAGTGTGGGCCGAGCGGCATGTAGGTCTTTCAGATTCCGGCCCCATTTTGGAACCAGGCAGGATGGCCCTGAAGATCTGCTGGGATTCGGGGCAAGAGGCCGTTCTGCTGAGGGACCCGCTCCTCAACCAGTTCTGCTCTGGGCACTTCCTGGGCTGAGGGGTCTAGGGGACCGGCCGGAGCGGCTGACAGCCCCACGGGGGGGGGGGGCGGGGGGGCCGAGCGAAGCTACTCGTCCCTACACTGGAACCCAGTCTGGAGGCTGGAAAGCAGACCCGCACTTTGCACTGGTCTGTGTCCCTCTGCTGAAGAAGTTGTGTGGGGAATGTGGGTGATGGTGCGATGGAGGGGACCGTCCCCGTGCCCTGTTCACCCGGCTGCCACTCCTCCTCCCGCGGTGCTGGAAGCCAAGCCGCAATTAGGTCGCTGGAGAAGCATTTATTAAAAGGTATTGAAAACGCGGGGCCATGGAGGAAGTGGATGTTTCTTGGAGGGGTTTACAGTGGATTTATTGGCCTCGTGACCATGGGCTCACCCAGGCAGGCTAACACGACCTCGCACACCTCCCGTCCCACCGAGAGAAGAGAAGCCAGAATCCTGTCCTGGGCGGAGGCCCCAGAGTTTTGAGAAGCAAGGTTCTCTACCTCATCTTTTCTTCTCAAGGCGAAGATTCCTGGAGAAGTCCCTGCTTCACTCTCGTGGTAGACCCAGAATCACAGACAAACAGGGATTCCTGGTTTCTAACGGGCATGACCTTTGTTCTCCTGAGGCTGTTGGTCTTCACTTCGGCAAATGCGGACACCTCGGGCCTGGTTCTGGAACCCTACCCTTGAGGCCGTCACCAAGGGCCCCTCACCCGCGAGTCCCTCCTGTAGGACAAGACTTTATATGCCCAGTTCCAGTTTTCATCTTCTGGATGCTGAAGTTCTGTCTTGTTTCCAGCTTGGGCTGGAACCGAGCCCGTGAGGAACAGGGGTGTGAGAGCGGGGTTTGAGGGGAGCCAGGCTCCTTGTTCCCTCACTGAGCCACGCCGGCCACTCCTCCCGAGTGTCCATGACACTCACTCCACGGGGCTACTTTTATGGCGAGGAAACATTATCCTGCGATTGAAAGCCGAGCTCCAGTTATGGAAACTGCCAGGGGGACATCATGCTCTCGCCCTTCTGTGACATGTCAGACCCGTGTCACGCTCCACTCTCGCAGGGGGACGCGTGTCCACGACAGCCCGGGGCGCGGCAGGGGGACCGGCTCCTGACAGCGACGCACCGGTGAGGGCGCCCGCAGCCGGCGGCCCCCACTTGTGGATCCGCGCCCCGCCCCCGCTCCGGCCTGCTTCTCTGCCTTTCCCTTCTCTCCACTTATAAAGCAGCACCAGGTTTTCTAGTCAGCCATTGCCGTGTCTCCAAATGGCTTTTCCGTGTCAGGCCTATCAGGAAATTAACTCATCACGCCGTGACAGCTGCTAATTTTTTCCCCTTCCATGTCAGATGGATCGCCTGCTGAAGCTAATAATGAATCACCAATCCCTGATTAGAAGGTGCTTCCGAAACGTATAACTGCCTTCTGAGCTAACTTTTTTCTTCATGTGAAATGAGATCACCCTCGTGGAGGAGAGACGACTGTATTCTTCAACAAGACGGAGCAGGAGGAGGTTGCGTAAGGGAGCTGTGCGCGCTCTTAAATTATGGGCTAACACTAAGCGACAGAAGGGTGGGGGACTCACAGCTCCTTTTGTAGTTTGCTAAACGGACAACCTTTCTGGTTTCCTGGTCCTCCTTCTAGAACCGACTCTGAGGCAGGATTCCAAGCTGGGTCTTCAGTCCTTTCCTGTGCCGTGATTTTATTTTTATGGTCAGGGAATCAGAAGGTTGGACAGAACTGAGAGGTGTGAATACCGTCCGTCGGTGGTAGCATTTCCCAGCTGCCATGCTCCTGGGCCGAGGGCCTCTGGACTCCAAGGGGAGTGAGCAGTGGTGTCCGGCGTGAGCACGGCCGGGCCTGGGCCTCTGCAGGGTCCTTTTTCATAATTTAGTAGCCAATCTCCGCTGAGGATCCCTCTGTCAGTCTTCTAGGACTTCGGGTCCATGTTTCTGGAAGGAGCTGGAAAATGAGCAGAGCATCCAGCACGTGCACTGACACAGTCTTCACACATTTGCTTGATTCTTCTGAGCAAACCAAGTAGCAAAAAGGATGTCCTTGCTGTCTCCCGGGTGATGTGCATTTGTCTGCTTTGTCTGCTCTGGAGGGAGAGGTTTCAGGGCACAATGTTCAGGGACAGCAGAAAGGTCCCACAGGGATGCTGGCTTGGGTCACCGTGTTTCATCACACTGACAGTCGGTGGCTAAAGCTTCCTTTGTGTGGAGACCGCGTCCTCTGGAATTCTGCACTCAAATGGGCGGCTGCTGCCCCAGGAGGTGGACGTGGATGTGGGCGTGGATGTGGGCAGGGTGGTCGGTGCCCCCTGCATGTCCAATGTCCTTGGGGCTCAATCATTTAGTTAGCTCTAACTGAATACCGAGGTGGCTTTTTTGGATTACAATCTCCAAGTAAATATTTTGTTTGCTTTTTTTTTTTTTTTTAAGCCTCTTTAAAGTTCTACCGTTTTCTCTAGTTAAAAACCCTGGGAAGGCTACATGCTTGCCCACGTCTTCCGTACAGACCATCCCTGTTACAGTCATCAAGTCCTGGTCACAACACCGGCCACGCCTCACCCTTCTGAGGCGCGCGTGTGTGCGTGTGTGTATGCATGTGCGCGCACGTGTGTGTGTGTTTCTTCAACTGCCTCACATTCCGACAGTTGTGTGACGAGACGCAGAAGAAGGTAATGTTAGCCCAGCTCCGTGGGTAATTATGGACACAACAGCTTAGTGAATCCTTTGCAATCCTTCTGAGCCTCCAAACACCTTCTGTACAATTTTTTTTATGCAAAGGTCTGCTCTTTTCATTGTGCACACGAGGTGATTGCTGGTCTGACACTGCAGCCTACACTGGTTTTATGAAGGATTAAATGCCACCTGAGACATATTTATCCTAAATAAACCACCAACGGTAAACTGCAGCATGTCGGTGTCAGCCCCGGACTGTGGCAGAAAGGTTGGCCGTCCAGGACGGAGCACACTCAGGAATTAGCATCTGAGCTGAGGGCCTCGAGCTGCAGCTAACGGGAGGAATGATGGGGAGGAAACATTTCCCCCTACCTGTTTTCTTAAACACGTAAGAGAAGCGTGGAGAGGGCATCACTTTATAAAGGTTACCTCTATCCTGACAACAAACGGGAGCTGATCCTGTCACTGTTTGCTGAAGGCGAGCGGTGGAGGGGGGAGTCGCCCTGCCGGTTTTAGGAAACACCAGCAAGTCACACTCGGCCAATTAGGAATCTCAGTGTCAAACCTGAAATTGTACCTTTTCTTTTTGGGGAGTGGGGGGCGGCTGTGTCACGGTGGCCCAGGGATGGCGGGGCCGCAGCGCAATGCGGGCGAGGTGAGGAGAAGCTTGGAGAGGCGCGAGGCCACCCCGTCCCCACGGGAAGGGGATTCTGAACGGTATGCTTCCTTCAGCTAAAAAGGTACTACTTTCTCTTCTCTTCTCTCATGTCTGTTCGTCACAATTTTTAGATACCACCCGTGACAGAATATGCCAACGTCACGTAGAACGTGCTTGGCCCACGCACAGGAGGTCCCGACAGCGAGCAAAGCGGGAGGACAAACCGCCGTGTGGGACAGAAGACCTGGTCCTCGTCTGTTGGCACAGCTGCCACCGACCGGCCGCTGGAAATAAGAGACCATCATTATCTTTTAATGCTGTAATTTTATTTCAAAGGAAAAAAATAGAACAAAAACAACCTTTGCATTTGGGGGTGGGGAACTGTCTTTACACTTTTGGAAAAGGAGGAAGAGCAGCCGGGTGGAGGAGAGCGTGACCAGAGCACAGGGCTGCTGGCACACGGCTTTCTAGGACTGATGCTTAAGGTCAGCTCCTTCACACGGACAGAAAGCACAAATAAATCCTGCAAAAGTGGGATCGGTAGGAACAGACGTTTGTTATGAAAGCAAAATACTGGTATGAACAATATTTTCCAGAGTACACATTTCATATGTAGACTTTCTTCTTGTATGAAATGAAGTCAAAATGAGAGCATGGCGCCGTCTGTACCAAGGTGGGTTTTCATCGAACAGAAAGGTCAAGGCTCTTCTTGACCATGGGCTTACGACGGTCTCTTTTAACCAGAGAGCGGCCAGAGCTAGGAACCCCCCACGATGTCCCGGGGGGAGGGGGTGTTACAGGGATGAACGGGTCTTCCTTTGGTCTGGGGACACCACGACCCTAGAATCTCAGAGCAATGAACAAGGGTGGCCTGCTGCAGGACGGTGATGTAGCTGCAATTTCTAACCAAATCTATAACAAAACGGTGAAACGGCTCCATGCTGGACCGGAACAACAGGCGCGTCTCAGGCCACAGGGGGCGCTGTTCTGACTTGGCCACCACGAGGCACGATCCTGTAACTGACACGGGAAAACATTCGGTGGAGGCGGAAACATTAAAACCGTGGTCTCTCCTCAGCACAGAGGACAGAACGGAGGGAGGGGAGAGACCAGCCACTGAAGACCTGGCAGGAGGCAGGCTGGCCGGCAGGGGCGTCCGCCCCGCAGCGTCCCGGCGCCCGGGCCTTCCCAGCGGGGGCGGCCCTGGAACTCATGCTCGCTCCTCCGCAGCCGGTGCCCGGCCGCCCAGACAGGGGGCAGACGGCCCCGCACTGCATCCCGTCCCGGGGGCCCTGTGAGCGAATTTCCGAGGATACCGAGATGCTCCGTCTGCCCCGCGCACGCCCATGGCCTCTGCGCCCGGCCTCCCCACTCTGCCCCCAGACATCCAGTCATCATGCTTCCTGGAGCTCGCTACTCTCTCTTTGGCCCTGAATAACAGTTGCTGCCGGGGACCCGTCTTGGGTGTAAATGACCATACTCGTCAGCTGTGAGGCTCCACCCGGGCCCATGGCCTCGGCGCCCAGGGCTGCGCCGGCCTGCAGGATCTCCTGCGAGCCGGCCGCCTCCATCACGGTGTGTGAGTACAGGCCCGCCTCCTCCGGCACCCCCGGGGGCAGCTCGGTCACGATGTAGTGAGTGGCGCCCTCGGGAAAGCCGCCGGCGGACTCCTGGACCATGGCCTGGACCAGCTCTTCCGTCACGATGATCTGGGAGATCTCGCCGTCGGGCTCGGCCAGGCCCGCGAGCCGGCCGTGCGCCTCCGCCTCCTGCATGATGATCTGCGAGCCCTCCCGGGCCAGCATGTGTACCGTGCCCTCCTCGTTCACGATGACCTGCGTGACGCCCTCCTTCAGGAGCTGGCCGGCCGCGGCCGAGTCGCACACGGCGAACTGCAGCACGCCCTGCACCACCTTCTTCAAGGCCTCCTGGGCCCGCTCCTGCGCTGCGGCGAGGGCCGGGGGCCGCCCCCCCGGGCTCGGCACCCCCGCCGGCTCCCCGCCCTCCCGCACGTCCTGGAACACGTGGATCTCGGGGGCCTCGGGCGGGGCGGTGGCGGGGGCCACTTCCTGACCGGGCAGCTGGACCAGCACGTCCTTGTGGCCCGGCCTGCCTTTCTCGTCGGGCCCGGCTCGGCCCCCCGCCCCTCCCAGCTCGGTGACCGCACACAGCAGGGCGTCCAAGGCCGAGGCCGCGTCGGGTGGCGGCGCTCCGGCCTCGGCGAGGTCTAAAATCTCCTGCTTGGCCACCTGCTGTATCACAGCCCCTCCCGGGCTGAGGGGTTCGTCCGCGCCGTGGTCATCCATCGAGCCCCCCACGACCACCACCTGGGTGGCCCCGTCCGCCAGTTGTTCGGGCAGGACTGGCCCGGGGGCCACGCCGCCCACGTGGGCGCTGCTCTGACTGGCCGCGATCACCTGCCCGTCTTCCGTGATGTGCACCACGCGGGCCACCTGCCCGGCCAGCGCCAGGGTCTGCAGCGTGGCGGCGGCGGTCTCCTCCACCGAGGCGTCGAGGGCGAACTCCCCGTCGTAGCCCTGGATGATGATGACCTGCTGCACCTGCTCGGGCACCGCCGCCGGCCTCGCGCTGCTCCTGAGGGGCCGCTCCTTGACGGGAGACTCCTCCGCCAGCGCAGCCGCCGTGAACGGGCTGTCGGTCTCCACGAACGTGGCTCCTTGGCCCTTCAACCGGCATTCGTAGGACTTGGAAACAATGCCTATGGGAGACAGGGACCCGTTAGAGCCTGTAAACACGACTTTGCAGCTTACAAGACAGACAACTGTTGCGCAGAAGCTTCACATGCTCAGGAGAAGCACCACAGTGGCCCGGTGGCCTCCAGGGCTGGCTGCGTGCGCGGATGTGGACGGCGCAGCCACAGGCGTGGGAGCGGACGGGCTGTGATGGAAGCAGGTGTTTTTCCTGCCCCCTGGTCTGACTGTCCAAATACAAGTCCTATCAGCCAGTGCTTGCTCTTCCCGTTCCCAGGGAAGGAGTGTGGCCGCCCCCTCAATTACGGTCACTCTGAACGAGACAGTCACTGGTGGGCAGTGAAGGGCAGTAAACAGAGGCAGTATCTTCTGACCCAAAGACAACTCTTTCTGTAAGTGTATGAACAGATGTGAAGGGGGCGCAGGACGAGGGCACGCACCCACCTCCCCGTCATCTCCGACGTGGGCCGATGCTTGTTTAATACGGGGACAGGATAAAACACGACTGAAAACTAATCTCTTTCCAACAAGAGGGCAAAGATTCGTGTTCTTATTATTGTGTCCTCCCTACACCCCCAAGTAACAGCCTACTAATGATCCACCAAGTGAGTATTTCCAATGGTCACCACAGTTTTGAAGTATTTCATCTTACTGTCTTTAATGTAGGTGATTAAACATTTTTTAATGTTTTATTTTCCAGAGAGAGAGAGAGACAGAGACAGAGAGGGGCAGAGACAGAGGGAGACACAGAATCTGAAGCAGGCTTCAGGCTCTGAGCTGTCAGCAGAGATCCCAACGTGGGGCTCAAACTCATGAATCATGAGATCATGACCTGAGCTGAAGTCGGACCCTCAACTGACTGAGCCACCCAGGTTTCCTTGTAGGTCAGTTTTAAAAAGAACCCTTTATCTCACCAAAAAAAAAAGAAAATGATTACAAACTGCTATGATTATATGCCGCTAGCATCCCTCAAAACTATGACAGTTTTGTTTACCATGTCAGGGTACTTCTGTAAGAAAGCATTTCTTTCAATGCAGAGCCCACTCTGAGCACAGACCCCAGACAAGACCCCCCTCCGGGGGGCACAGTATCTCCGCAGGATCCACAGAAGCCCTTCACTAGCATTTACCACAGGGACACTGAGCTCAGACACAGACTGCGGGCGACAGTCCTGGACTTGGAATCCATGCTAAGTTCCAAATGCAAACTCTTGGCCCATTCCACGCACAGCGCCGTGAAGCCTGGATGGTCTGTGCCCGCCTGTTCGGCAGTCAGAGGTCAGGCCGGGTCACACCACTGCAGCCCCCTTCACATGACAGGCTGGAGGGAGGGCAAGGCAGGGCCACCTGGTGGGTGGCGCTTGATGGTGGAAGCACGGAACTAACTGGAATGAAGCTCACTGTACAGCCAGTTCATGGGGTCGGTTTTCTGTCACGGTGTTTTTTCTGCTCCTGAGAGTGGGACTCCCAGTGAGTACAGGTCATCCGTCTTCTTAAATATTAGCGCCAATTAGCGCTGTCCTTTCGCAGACACCTCTCTACAGTGTGAATCTTAGAGTGATTACGGAATCATAGGCTCTTGGGTCAGGGAAAGACTTGTGGCGTCAACCAGGACGACCTCCAGGAGCAGGACTTCCCTCGCGCTCTCTCGGGTCACATTATACCCCGACCTGGGGCGCTGCTCCGGGCTGGCCGTGCAGCGTGGATGGGGTGGACCAGGCCTGGCCGAGCTCTCACCAACCAGGGGAAGGTCAGGTCATCACACCTTACAGGTCAACCGAACCCTCCCAGGGGAGGGTCCCAAGCACCCATGATTCCAGCGGAATGGCCTAACCTAGTGTATCAGGTGTCTTGTGTACCCTCCAAGGAAGGAGGAGGGCCTGGAGCAGGGAAGCTCGCTTCTTGCCCCGCCTCCTCGAGCAAGCGCCTCCCAAGTGCCCACGCCTGGTGCTCAGGGGTGGGTGCCCCGGGCAGCAGTGGTCTTCACACTGGGGACTCCCAGCCCCTCCGGGTTCTGAAGACTTTCCGGAGATCACGTGAGCCTATGCAGGGTTTAAGGGAATCGACTAACGGGCCCTGCCCAGGGACATGCCTGCTGCGATGTCCCTTCATCCCCCCATCTTCTGCTTTATACGAGGACAGCACAGCCTCGGGAGGGCTGGGTTCTGCAGGCAGGCACGAGAGCAGGTGAGACCCCACGGATCCCAGAAGGAATGGGCTGAGTCCGGGTCTGTACCTGACCTCATCTCAGTTCTTCTTCTGAACTTCTTAATCTCCCTGGAATCTCTCCCATGTGCCTGCAGGAGTCTACGCCAGGGGTGCCACCAGCCTGCTGGGTGTACCGTCCACCGGGACGCCAGAGCTCTGGCCCACCACCCTCCCGATTTCTCCCTCCCTCCAGCCCTCTGCCTGGGGCGCAGCCTCCGGCTTGTTCTCATGACGCCTTGAACTCGATCCCGTTTGTTTCTGTCCGTTCTGCTGACTTACACCCTGAACCTGACTTGCTGGTTTCTGTCCATTCCCTAGCTTCAAGCTCCGTACCAGATTAACTCGAAGTTTGGGGAAATGAATTAAAAAAAAAAAAGACATGAAGAAATATAGACACAAAAAATAAGGAAGGCAGCCTTCAAATCAACTCTCATTCATCACAGAGGACAGACTGGCTGGGTGTCCAGCAGCAGCGACCCTGGCCGTTGGGAGACACAGAGGCTCCTGTGCCCTGGTGGCCTGGTGGCCTCTGAAAGGAACTGCCCCGGGCCGCTGCCTTCGGTGTGCGGCCGACAGAAACCCTCCTGGGTGCAGCATTACCCTCGGAACGCCTTGCAGCCCTGGTAATTACGCTGTTCTGAACTACTTACTGAATTTATTTGAATCCAGAGGTGGGTTAAGCCACTTCCAGACCATTAAAGTAAACTACATGGGTAAATACTGCTGTCACACCGGCGCGTGATGAAGCCCGACACCTCCAACATCCTAACCTCCGCTCGGCACAGGCCCAGCCACTCCATCAGTTCATAAATGCAAGTGCAGGTCCATCTTTTGATTCAGCAATTTAATAACTTCGAGTGCTGTCAGTACTGCTTTGAAAAATAGCACCTATAAAATGTAACAGCCTCAATCAGATTGAAAAAGATTCACCCACTGAAGATTCTTCCATTTCGCCCATAATGAATTAATGTGGAGCTATGTAGAAGTTCAAGTGTCATTTAAACTAATGTGAATCTCTACTGTAACTTTAAATTCTAACTGGGCTATGACCAAGAATTTACTGGGCACATCAACTTCAATTTTTGAGCTCTTTCGAGTAAATATGAACTGGAAAGCTTACCAATGCAAATGGCCAAGAGGATACAGTATCTGGAAAACAGGAACTTTCGACAGGCTTATCTGTGACCGACTGCTCACCGGTACAGGTCTGAAAGTGCACAAATCATTAACAGCGTGGAGGCCCAACGTAATATCTGTGCTCTGATTCCTGTCTTTCAAAGACAATGTTGGATTTCGGTGTGATAATTGTAGCTAATCAAACTGCACCTGATCGAGTCTTTCCAGACCTGTCTGTGAGAAGACCATAAACTGCTCTGTGTAGAAAGGGCAAATGAAGTTAAAATGCAGCCTCCTAAATGTTTATGAAAAACCTCAACTTGTGGGGCACCTGGGTGGCTCAGTTGGTTAAGCACCCGACCTTGGCCGGTCTACATCATGATCTCACAGTTCCTGAGTTCGAACCCTGCGCCGGGCTCTGTGCTGACAGCTCAGAGCCTGGAGCCTGTTTCAGGTTCTGTCTCCTTCTCTTTCTCTGCCCTCTTCCCTGCTCACACTCTGTGTGTCTCTCTCTCTCAAAATAAATAAAACATTAAAAAACACCTCAGCATACTGCCCATTTGTTGGCATGACTACAGAGATATGATACTCCCCTCTCATAGCTAAACGCATGGGAAGTTTACAACTTGGCTGAAATGAGAAGGCTCTTTTGGGGGGAAGTGATTCATTCTGGGCCAGGCCCACTTTCTCCGGAAGACGGGTGTGAGAGACAGTTCCTTCTTATCCGTCTCCCTTGAAGAGAACATCTTCGGAGCCGAGGCCACACACCTGGCCTGCACGCGTGGAGGGGTTAAGCCACAGACCCTCAGCCCCCCAAAACCATGCCGATGGCTCTGCTCTGGGGCTGGGGGCTTCCGGGCAGCTGCAAACAGGGCTGAGCGCCTGACTCCTTCCTTTTTGCGTGCGTGTTATTCTTTTGTTACTGTCATGGCGCTTTCCCACAGAATAAATACCTTATGCTTTTGTTAAGCTTACATTTAATTAAAATGTACAGAATTTGTGCAGTAAACTCGAATGAAACAAATAAAACAAGGGCCCCCTCTCTTGAAGGCATACGTTGTGAATGAAAAATGTCATTACAGACTAAAAAATTTTGCAGTAAACAGGGCCTACGGAGAGAAGTTTCCCCTGTAATGACATCCATAAAATACACAAATGGCAGTTTTAGTACCATCCTGAATATGGCATTTTCTGTGCTCTACACACAATCTAAATGGTTTGATCATAGAGCATAATACTCCATTGGGTTTATAGAACAATCAATGTTCCATAAAATGATGTATTTATCCAATAGTAGGCTCAGCAGTTACTGGCGTGTGACATTGCAGGACACAGGCCTGGGCGGCCCGGCGGCGCACACGCCGGCTGTAAAACTTCTCTAACGCCAGTCCAACAACTTCATCTCATCTGCGGCGAGTCATTTGTTGAAGCCTCGGCGTGGTTGAAAAAAAACTTGTAATAAAAATTCATAGAATTTTCAGGAGAATGAAAGCTGATGACAATAGAAAGGTCACATTGTGTCTCCATGCGAGGGGTCAAAGGTGGCCAGCGCTTCTAAAACTGAAAGTAGATTTCATGCATCGCGTAGCAGATAAAGACGGCATTAAAGGGACGTGTGGGGCGAGGTGCCCGGCGCGCCAGGGAAGCTGGTGCGAAGGTCCCGGGGGAGCCACGCCGCGCTCCCCGCAGCATTTGTGTTAAGTTCCGAAGCTTCCCCGGAAACCGGACCGCACCTGTGTGTGCTGCTAGGTTACGTCCCATACCGTGTGTCCTTCAGACTGCTGTTTATTATTTCCTTAAAGATCTAACAGCCTTTATGTAGCCATCTGCGAGTTGGGTGGCACTCCGTGCTGCAGATTTCGTATTTTGGAAGGGGCCAGGCTTGAAAATGCTATGGTGGCTCATCGTCACACTTAAAGTGCCTCAAATACAATGCGATTAAAGACGTAATATTTTCATATCAAAATTTGGGGCACACGTGACACTGGGATTCTTAAGCCACGTATAATTTTTCTTGACTTCAATTTTAAGATGTAATTTTAACAAGAACGTTAAGAAATCATACTTAATGTCTATTAAAATGAAACAATATTAACAGATTATGCTAATAAATTAGGACCATATTTTAATGTCACAAAAGCTTATACGTTTTTCAAGTGAGAGCAGAAAAAATGACAAATTAAAATTCAATGCAATATAACCTTGTAGAAATTTTGAAGCCGGGGATAAATTATTACTACAACAGCACAAAGCAGTATCAATAATTGCTCTACGGTGTAGTCATTCTTTGGACAAATAATTACTGGTCCTGCTGCTGCCGGATGTCCCTACGAGGGCTCCCGCCGGAGCCTGGCTGTCAGGAAGTGGGAGCACGCTCAACGTGAACATGATACCAACCAGGGGGCCCCACACCAACGCCGCACGTCCCTGAAGGAAAACCCCAATCAAGGGGTCTGAGAAAAAGTTCCAACCTGGTTTGTGACCTCACCTGGAGGCGGTGACCGCTCAGTGGTACAACCAACCCCATTACCAACTTGGCAACTTGGCCATCACAATTTTTTTCTTTTTTGAGAGAACAAAGGACAATCAGTCCTTTATGACTATTATCTTCAAGGGTTAGAAATGCATTCTGGTCAGTGTTAATCAAATCCACACACAAATCAGAAATGTTAGGTGACTGGAGATACAAGATTAAAATTATGCTCATTCTCCGGCATGCTGGTTAAACATGACAGCTCTCCGGTGGGATGGATTTCAGAGCACACACCTGTTCTGGTCATTCTGAAACCTCAGCTTCCTTGAAATAACCTGAGGATGGTAAATACATCATGACACAACAACTAAGAATGCATTTTGAGGGCCGCCTGGGCGGCTCAGTCGGTTGAGCGTCCGACTTCGGCTCAGGTCACGATCTCTCGGTCTGTGGGTTCGAGCCCCACGTCGGGTTCTGTGCTGACAACTCAGAGCCCAGGGCCTGCTTCGTATTCTGTGTCACCCTTTCTCTCTGTCCCTCCCCTGCTCATGCTGTCTCTTTCTCTCTCAAAAATCAATAAAACAAAAAAAATAAAAATGCACTTTGGTAAATACCTGTCTTGTACCACAAATAAACAGCAACGTATATATTGCAGTAGTCAATAGCCACCACTCTGTCCTCACTTTTGTGAAGGCCGCTGTTTTATAAGAAGAGACGAGGAAAAATATTTTTCTATGAAAAATTAACTGACGTCCGCATCGCTTCTGACGGATCCTTCCACGTAAGTTAAAATATACAATTTTACAAGACACATCGTGCAATTTTTACTGGAGGAATACTTCCAGGAAGCCAGGACACAGATTAGGTGACCAAAGTTTTAGTCCTTTTTTCTCATTTATCATTAGTACTACATCTGTGATTGGTGGTGATCAAAGATAATCATATATGACCCCTGAAGGAAATTCTAAGATATTCAGAAAAAACTAAGAATAAATTTCATCTCAAGTTAGAAATACATGACTGGCCAGGTTTCTACCTTTGCCGCGAACAGTCTCCACGGGCCTAGACATTTCTGTGGGCGCTGAAGAGTGACAAAGAATAAAAGACAATATTTTACCTTTAAAGTCACAAACCCTAAGAAATTTTGTATTATATCAGACTCTTAGGCATCGATCATCATTTCCATGCATGACGATCCCGTGGGAGCCATGCACACACAGGCAGGAAGAGAAGACCGGGCGTCCCGGCTACCGGACAGGCGTTTTGGGGAGGGAGGTGCAGGGCGTGTGGTCAGCCGCTTCTCCGCTGCAAAGGCAGAGGCCTGAGGGCCATGCTGATAGATGGCCTGCGCGACAGTCATAGAACTTTGGAAATTTGACTCATGTGACAGAAATGGTGTCATCATGCTTCACAAGGGTGATGAAATGGGATTTTAGAGTTAAACTGTAAAGTGCTCTGATCTTGTCATTTACCCACGAAGAGCACTTCTTAAAAATTGCCAGTTGATTTGCTAGCAGGATGGGCTCCCGAGCGGTCTCAGGTCTTGTTGGAGCAGAGCAAGGGGGAGGGGCAGCTCTGCGGACATCAGCACTGAGCGCCTCTGGCATTCTGTTCACATTTGGGGATCTCGAGGTCAGTCCCTGGCTGCCATGAGGGGTCTGTCTCGGACAGCTGCTCTCCTGTCCTCCGGGGGGGGGGTGCTCCCCTGGGAGTCCCTGGGGGGTCTGGCCCTCACCCCACTCTCTGCACAGGGTCTGCTTCAGCTCTGGCGTTGATGCATTCGAGGAGTGACCGGAGCTGTGGAACGCCAGGCCTGCGGCCTTCACGACCTTCAAGGATCCCTCGAGAGTGGCAGCGGGGCCTCTGCTAGAAGGCCACCCCTCTGTTCCATCACACTAATGCATCTGTTCCCTCACACTGGGCACGTCCGTTACACTCACACCGGGCGCGTCTGTTCCATTCACACTGGGCGTGTCTGTTCCACTCACACCGGCGCAGACAGTCCTTCTTGGATCAAGGAGTCAGGAAATTATGAAGTCCAACGGCCTTTTCCTACTGTCCTCGGACATTCTTATAAAACTCCCAGAACGGTGAACACTATACAAGGAGTCAAGGCGTATTTTTCAAACTGTACGCGCAATGCACATTTTAAAAGGTAAAATTACGCAACTAAGAAGCCAGCCAATGCTGTTAGTAGGGCGTTTCCCTTACAAGGTAGGTTTAAAGGGCTAACAAGGAGATTAAGTTTGTTCCCTTCTGTTTTTTGGGCAAATCCTATGCAAAGATCACATTCATTTTTGTAGGCATGTCCAGATTTCCTGTGTGTGACGGCACCTTCACGTTTTTCCCGAGGAAATGAGAGGCAAGACATTTGTCTTCATTGTAGACACTTTAGTATGGAGGTAAAAAGCAAGCCGCTCCTCAGTAACAGCACAGAGGCACCATTAAAATCAAATTTACAGTAAACAGAACCTGCAGCTGGGGTAAAACGCTCACTGTTAGTATTTTAATTATCAGCAAAGCTTTTGGAGGTCTAACATCTGCTCACAGCCGAATGACAGCAGCTGCTGGTGTGCACTTAAAACAATGCGGGTTTCTTCTCCAAACATTAAAATGAATCATCTGTTCGGGGCACATCACTGCTATCTTCCTGTTAAGCTGGCCTGTGTGGGTGAGGGGACCCTGGATGTTTTGTGGGGGCAACAGCCAGGCCCGACCTCTTCACAAGGATGACATTCGTGACAGCAAACACGCACTTGGGGCGTGAGGTCACGGTCACCTGCTTGGAGGCAGTGCGTGCTGGGGACGCTCCGGCACGGAGGGCCCGACCATGGAGCTCAGAGCGACTTCCAGGACCAGCAGCCTAGGTGGAGGCCATGCGCAGATTCGTTCTGCGGAAGCCAGAGCGAGCAGTGGTCACCGACTCGGGAACGGCACCTGGGCTCAGGTCGTGGTCCAGGGAGGGCCCGGCACCCTGCCCTCTCTGGACACGAGGCCGGAGCAGTGGGGATGGTGGGGGTGTGGCCATGGCCACGGTGGAAACAGAAACATACTTTCCTTTTAACCAGGGACACCTACAGCCTTTATTTTGAACATCTTCCTAAATTCCGAAGTTAAACTCTTACGTTGAACTTGTACGATACCTATATACCTGCATCATAAAGTTTAAAACTCGTTAAAAAGATATCAAACAAAAGACACATTATGAGGCTTGAACCCTTGCTTTATAATGGACACAATAAAACACCTGCAAATTACAATGTTGTGTAAAATGCAGCAACTGAACCCTCGGGTTCACGAGATGGAGACAGGGAGGCTCAGTGCTTTTCCTCCACACGCCTGGCTGGTCTCCGGAGGGGCAGGGACGGTTCGGATGGGACCCTTTCAGGGCCTGACGACAGGTGAGGGGATGCGTGCCTTCCATCGTCGGAACGGGCGGGGCACTGGCGGGCGGGCGGGTGTGTGTCCGGAGGCAGCTCGGTGCGGTCCCGTCCGAGCAGCGGCGCACACCATGTGTGACGCCCGCGAGTGGCTGTCCTCAGTATGAGCTGGGAAAGGGGCACCTGACCTGTGAGACGGTGCCGGCGGGGGCGAGGCCGGGCACAGAGGCACCTGACTGCATGAGCACTATCTTGCCTTTCCACTGAAACATGGAAAAGCAGTAAAAAGAGTCTGACGTGGCTCTTGGATGGACCATCACCTAACAGCCAGCACGTGCCAGGGGCCACCGATGGCCGAGTGCAGGGACCACACGCGCACGCACGAGAAAACCGGGGTGAGGTCCTGTCGCCGTGTTAACTGACACACCCCGAAGGAGTCCCCACAAGGCTTTGCAAGGGGAAGGGGGACTTCAAGGTGCTAGAAAGTCGCTAATGCCACATGTAATACAAACTCAGGAATTCCCACAAGAGACATGGTGACGTCAGTCATGCCCAGGGTTCATTTGGACACACACCTGTTGGCCCGCCTGAAATCACCCTCAACAAAGCTTAGGGAAGAACTCGGAATGTGTTCTGGCACGCCGCGCTCTGCCCCCGAGCTGCCCAGGGCCACGATCGCAGGAAGCAGAGCTACCTGCCTGGCACTGGCGGGCCATCAGGGGACCTGGGAGAAGCAGAGGCAGGCCCCCTGAGCGCCGCTGAGGAAGCGGGGAGGGTCTTCCTTGCTTCCTTCAGCAGCTCTTCTGCGGATCGACAAATGCCCCGGCTTGATACTCGGGGAGGCAGCTGATCAACGATGGGTGCACAGGGGCGCCTGGGGGCTCAGTCCGCTAAGCTCCGACTCTTGATCTCAGCTCAGGTCATGATCTGGGGCCTCCAGCCCCACTGGGCTCTGTGCAGAGAGCATGCAGCTTGCTTCGAACGCTCTCTCCCTCCCTCTGTCCCTCTCCTGTGCGCACTCTCTCTCTCTCTCAAAAAAAGTAAGTAAACTTAAAAAGAAAATAAGAGAATGAACGCACCACTCCTATACCATTAACGACACCAGATACTTTAATGACATTACATCACATAGTAGGCTACGAAGTACTTTCTGAAATTAAAAAAGAACTGGCATGCCCAATCAACGTCAAATTTTCATCTTCTCTGGAAACCTACATGTACGCGCACACACACACGTTTGTGTACAAACACTTGCATGAACACACGCACGTTTACAAGCACCGTTTATACTATTCTAACCAGCTCTCTTTTCTACTTGCGTTCGGCTCCCCGTGCAAAGGTCTTCGCCAAGCGCCTGCCTGAACGCAGAGTCCCAGACAGACGGGGCTGGCGGTGTGGACATCGAGTTAGAGAGGATGCTCTCTGCTCCCCCGGATGCACACCTGGTGCCTCTCCAGCGGCTTCTACCTGCTGGCCGACCCAGACCCGTGCCACGTGGCTGGAGCCAAAGTCTGGAGACCCGGCGCCTGAGAGCAGCACCTGTTAACTCCTTAACGGCTACGGAATAAAGGTTTTTAAGGGGTAGGATATTTCGAAAATTATAAGTGCTTTAAAGACTGCAAGGTTCAGAGTTTATGTTCCGCATCGGTTCTTTCCTTTTCCCTGGAATCTAGGTTAAGATCGCCTCTGCTCTTCACGCTCCTGAGGCTCAGCAGGAGGTATCGTGATGGGAAACAAAGTCACACCACTGAGGGTCCTGAGCGCCGGTCGTACGGCGAGGCTGTTTCACTTAGCACGGGACTCGGAAGAACGAAGCCGCTGTGGGAGGGGGCAGACGGCTCACAGAACCCGCAGGTTCTCCACGCGGGCACAGCAAGGTGCGCCTGAACGCGTCTGTGGTTTGTCACGTTTATGGCCCAGGAAGTAGTTTCTCAGGAAACGTGACAGGAATAGGTAGTCTCCAAGGCAACCATGTTAACACCCACAGGAAATCAGGTGCTTAACGTATTTTTAATTGTACGTTTCTTTAATTTGAAAATCCCTTCAGGTCTTACGGAGTAACTAGGTGGCTACTGACTGCCCTTATACGTCCCTCCGACGCACTGGATTATGATTGTTCATAAACATGCTCACCTTTTCCTCTAGACTGAGCTCCCCAGAGCCCAGGAACTTGTAAGGCGTCTCCAATGCACGGCCTGCAGCGGGCCTTGATAAATACTGCTTTACAACGAGGCTGAGCACCCCCCTTTACACTAATGTTTCTTAGAGAACAAAGGAGAAGGGACAATCTCGAGCACCCCTTGCAATAAACAGAAGGGCCAGGGGGCCAGGATGCCTCACTAGGGTTTTGGACAGGCCTCCACGGACACGCTTCTCTGCGGCCCCTGTTTCTGCAAGTCTCCCATGCAAGAGCCGCCGACTGCCTTTATTCTACATCATCTTTTCAAGGATGTTTCTGGAGCCAGCGGCCTTGGGAGACCGAGTCTGTGTCTTTTTCTAGAGCAAAGGGAAGATTTATTTACAGTCTGGTATGACAGAAATAAATGTCCCTCTGGGGACAGAGACTGGCCAGCTCACTGCTCACAACAGATCTGGGCTCCTGGATCCAGAGTCTTCTCCTGAGGGGGCTCCTCACATGCCACTGTGTGCAGGGGCCAAGGGCGTCCTCACGTCACCTGTGGGAGCAGAGCAGCCCTGCTCCTGCTGTAGGTAATAATGTCCTTTGCTTCTGACCCAGGAAGCCTGTGTCTTCTGCTAGCATCCATTACCTTGGCAGGTGAACTTGATAGTTTGCAAGATCTCAGAACTCCCATCGCTCTAGAAGTTACCTCAACTCCTTACATCTCAGAACCTTGACCAATAAAATGGGGTGATATGAATGATTGTTTGAAAAGTGAGACGGCCCATGTAAAATGCTTAGCTCTAGGCCTCGCACATAGTAGGGGCTCAATGAACGTTCAGGCCTTATTGTTATTTAAGTAAAACACATCACAGTTCAGGGCATCCAGTCTGAAACAGGTATGTGAACACAACTAACTTATGTGGCCATCTAGAAGAATCTTGTATGATTTAAAGATCTGTGAAGTACATTTTACATTTAACAAAGTTACATTTAATGTAAACAACATCCTCCAATCAGGAGTAAAAAACGCTCAAAGCAAAGGGGAGAAGAGAGCTGAGCTGTGGCTGCGAGGGGGGCCAGTGCAGGGCTGTGGCTGCAGTGATGCAAGTGCAGGGTTAGAAAGGGCAGGGGACAGGGGGGAGGGTGTACGAGCCGGCCTGCCCTGGGGGAACCAGGACTAGGTCTGTGCTCCACATCCTAAGAAAAATGTTGACAAATAGGCTTAGATACAGAGAAGAGAAACAAAAACAATTAGGGACTTGAAACCTCCTAAAGAATGGTTTAGGCCTTCAGTTCTTAAAGGACGGTCTTTAGGGGGCAAGCCTGGGGGCAGCAGACAGGAGCTACAGGGAGGTCAGCTTTGCCTCAGTGACAAAGACTCAGAAATGAACATGAGCCTGAGTAATGAGCCCCCATGGGGAATGGCTGGGGGGCCGCTTCTGGGGGGAGCTCCAGGGAGGACTCCAGTCAGGACCTCCACACCCTCGCCAGCCGCCCAGATCCGGGTTCCAGACCCCCTGGATGTCACGAACCTCTCAGAACAGACAGTCCGGGACGGACGCGTTTCCAGGAATCGGACACACGTCTTGCCAGGAGGTGCCAGATGAGAGCTCTGCACGGGCCTTCGCTCCCGCTCCCACCCCTCACCAGGTGCTCCTCAGCCCCCGCAAGGGCAAACCAGACGTGAACTTGCTAATGGAGGACCCGCCCGGGCCCCTTCTCTGTACCTTTGTTTCTGTGGGCAGTTGTAGGTCTTAACGCCGGACAGTGGAGTCGTGCAGAATAAAAACCAGAGGATCTAGAACTGGTCACAATTATGTGTGGAGGCGGTGAGTGGTGGTGAGGGCCCCAGCCAGACCCCCTGCGGCAGGAAGGAAGCACAGAGAACAGAGCCCCCCTCCCCCAGGAAGCCTCTGGCAACAGCTGAGGGCAGGCCTGTCCTGCCAGGTGACCCTGGGTCTTGGCACTGCAGTCTGCAAGCCTGCTCTGCCCCCTCCCCCCTGTCCTTCCTGTACAGGGGTGCCATGGCTCTCTCCCAGCCCCCCGCTTCTTCCTCTTTTCATTAGAGAGGGCCGCCCTCCAAGAGTCTCTTGCGAGTCTAAGCCTGGCCTTGACCTGGGCCACCCTCGTGACTCTACTGTGGCTGAGAAAAGGCAGTAGGGCGAGAACCCTCGGCCTGCTCGCTGCGTCACAGGACAAGGGGTGCCTCCTAGGAAGCAGGTGGCACGTGGGCCTGGGGACAGGTGATGGTCTCCCCAGAGGCTGCGATGGCGTTCCAGTGGAAGGGAACACAGGTGGCGGCGCCATGACCTAGGTGTCTGCAGCAACGCTTGCCCAGCCGGAGGGGTGGCCGGTCTCTCTAAGTGGTCCTGACATTAGCACGTGGTGGGGTGCCGTGACACCGAAGGCCTGGACGACACCTCAGACACCTGGAGGTCCAGAGGGCCTCTCATGCATGGACACCAAGTCCCAGCCCCACTTCAGACACGGGGGACGCAGAATGGATTAGCACATGAGGCGCTGGGGTTGACAGGGACACTGGGACCCGGGTCACCGTGCGTTCCCTGTAACACTGGATGCTAGTGTGGGCCGGCTGCAGAGGCGGTCCGGGCCAATATTTAGCTTTCGGTGGGCTCGTGGGGTCCACGGACAGCCACGCCTGCTTCCTCCGGGTGTGAGCGCACACACGGAGTGAGATGTGTGGCGCTGGATTAACTGGGACACGGGCCGCTGGTCTGGGGCATGAGGGCATTCGGAGTGGGGGAGGCCGGGTGGTAAGCCTGCCCGCTCAAGAAGGGGACTTGAAACGGCACAGCGTCCCGAGGAGCACGGCCGACAGTGGCGCCGTCACCGGAGGCTTCCGGGGCACCACAGGCTGGTCCCTCCCACGTCTCCATTCAGGTCACCAGTCTGGCTCGGCAGAACGTAGAGGGGGCTGGAGGGGTGCCGGCCTTTACCAGCCGGCAGCACTGATCACCGGTATTGGCTGAACGTCCTCAGAATCGGTTGAAGGGTCTCGGAATCGTGGAATGTGGCCCCTGATCTGATGATCGCTTCTTTTCCATCTGATCAGGAACGAGACCCAAGAATGGTCTGCAGTTGGCACAGGAACGGCTGGAAGATTCCTTCACAGCTTCTCTCAAGGCCGTGGAACTCTCCCACCTGCTGCCACAGTATGGTCCCAAGAGGCTGGACTGTCTTGACCTTCCACAGGGCATCACACAAATCCGTGACATCAGTGACACCACACTGAAGAGGCTGGACAAGCGCCCAGCGGCTGGCACACGGGAGGCCTCAGCAGGCCGCGTGCGGTCCAGGGAAGGACGGTGGCCTGCACAGGGCCAGGGCCCGCCTGCCGGTGCGCAGGCCTGCCGACGCAGCTCTTCCGCAGGGAAAGCACGCGGCCCGTCCTGCATCTCCCTCCACAAAGAAGGAAGCGTAGTGCCTGCTGGGCCGGTCCGGATTCTGGAGGAAACACCTTCCACTCCCAGAATGCCATTCCAGTCCATAACCTGGGTCACACAGGAGCCCGCTGGCCGTCAGCAGGGCACGCACCAGGAAAGGGCCCCACAGTGAGTACAGATGTGGTGCATGTAACCCTGGCCCCTGAGTTACGATCCGTTAGACAGTGTGGCGTTGGAGGCCTCAGTGGGAGGGTGGGGGCAGGGAGAAGGATGAAGCGTGGAACCAGGTCCTAGAGGCCGGACATTTGTGTCCTCCCAAATTTGTATGTGGAAATCCTGATCTCCAGAGGGAGGAGTGATGGAGTTAGGAGGTAGGGCCTCTGGCGGGTGATGAGGTCGTGAAGGCGGAGCCCTCCTGAACGAGACCATTGTCTTCACAGAAGTGCAGAGTTAGCTCCCGCTCCCACCGTGCAAGGAGACAGCGAGAAAGCAACAGCCAGAGGCTGGAAGAGGGCCCTCGCCATGCTGGCACCCGGACCTCGGACCTCGAGCCTCCAGAATTGTGAGCAGTATGATTCTATTGTTTACAGCCACCGAGTCTTCGGTATTTCGTTAGAGCAGCCAAGACTGAGGAGAATCCGGGTAAGACCATACTGCAGGTCTCCGGAACGCCGAAGCAAGACCACACCACCCAGGGCAGACGTCACGTGCCTCCGACAGACAGTGGTGGCAATGACAGAGGCAGATCACCTGACCATGGGGCAGCAGGTGGTCACACTGCCAGGCCTCCCGCTGTGAGTCAGGCTCCCAGAGGCCTGCCGTTGTGTCTACAGCTGCTGGCTAGGAGGCGGGTTCCACTCAGCTCACTGCGTCATAACGTGGGAGCTGTCGCAGGAAACAGAGCTCCTGGGATCAGGTCCAGGAGGGCCAGAGAGCCTGAGTTAGGTGCATGAGGAAGGTCCCAACTCTTCCGCCGGACGCCAGACGGCATGTCGAGCATTCAAAGCCAGTCCCGGACATTTCTTAGAGAATCCTAGGATGAGTGCTCTTTCTACACAGTTTCCACATCTCATGTGCTGAACTGTACAGTGAGAAATCATCTCCCCAGTAACAGAGCTGGGCATTGGGAGATGCTGAGTCATCAAAGAAAGATGGAAGATTATTTACTATCTGGATTTTGCCCAGACAAGAAGGCAAAAAGAAAAACAGGCGGAACCCTTTCACAGAATTCAAAAGTACTGAAGAAACAAAGAGTTTCCCAGTAAATTCTCACTTGTTCAGTAAGACTGTTCTCTGTCTCTAGATATCCTAAGGTTTTAGTTCTACTTATACTGTTGGTTTAAATTTGCTGGATATGCCATCCAGGAGCTTGGCATTTCAGATCCTCTTCTTAATTATTATGGATTCAACAAATATTGAAACCAAATTCCTTGCATTTAATTCCTTACATCAGCAGGGCAAATATGAATTACAGCCTAGCCTTTAAGAAATTAATTATCCGAAGATATTGGCATGATAGATAATTACAACAAATAAAATATAAAGTAACCGGATAACATATATTTAAACAGCCACGTCTTCAGAGAAAGAAGAGCTCACGTGGCAGATGCAGGAAAACAGTCATCACAGACCGGGGTCTTGGAGGGTGAGCAGACATCGGGCAGACAGTGCACACAAGCGGAGACCCCCCCCCCCCCATTTGACGCATATTCTAAACCCAGCAAGTGAGGTAGCTTGACTGCAGAACTGTGTGGGGTTGGGGGGAGGGGGGAGGGGGCCAACCGAGAAGGTAGGGCTCCTCAGGGCTCTGAACTTGGGCATCTGCAGTGACAGGAAGCCAGTGAGGAAATTTAAGCAATGAAATAACACGACGGACAGGTTCCAAGACGTGGAAACGACGGACTGTGGCGTCAGAGACGACGGGAAGGAAGGTGCGGCTCTGTAGCAGTGATCTCCCGAGGGCCGGAGCTCCCCACACCATGTCCTGCTCGTGCCCGGCACACACACGATTCCCGACGTGCTCTCCACTGGGGTCGTTCGTTGTTTTGTCCTGTCTCCCCCTCTGGAACACAGAGGGCGTGAGGAGGCCCCAACTGCCCCATACTGTTCCTGGCATGGAGTATGGTGTGGGGGGCAGTGGGTGACTGGGGGGAAGGCTGTTTCCAGAGACGAGCAACACAGGACAGGGTGACGGGGTGGGAGGGGGGCTCTCCAGGTCGGGGAAGGGGAGACTGTGTTGTGATACTGCTGTGTTCCAAAGAGTGACCGAACTCTCTCTACCTCTGTGGGCTGGTGACCCCAGGGATAGAAGCAGGGGCTGGGTGGGGGGCCCACCCCGGAGCCCATTTTATTTAGCCTATTTATTTTAGAGACAGAGCAAGTGAGCAAGGGAGGGACAGACAGAGAGAGGGAGACAGGGAACCCCCTGCAGGCTTCACGCTCCATGTGGAGTCCAACCGGGAGCTCGATCCCATAACCTGGGAGCAGAATCAGACTTGCATGCTCAACTGACGGAGCCACCCAGGCGCCCCCAACCAAAAAAGTGTTTAAACATTTCCTCCCCATAACAATAGGGGAGCTTAAGACCCGAAGTCCTGCTCTGAGCCTGAATGGGGACGACTCAGGACACATTCACCCAGGAGGTTTATAACAGCGTGACACTGCCCTGGCGGCCGGGAACACGCTAGAACGTAAACGTGTCCCTCCTCTTCTCAGTCACACGCTGCTGAACCGACACCCACAGCAGACTGTTTAATGACTGGGAGCAGCAGAGACACTGGGAGGAAAATGTAAGTCTGGGGAGAACTGTGTGACAGGAAGTCTGCAAATTTACCTCAAATTGACTTTCAGAAGGTCCTTAACTTGTATTCATTTGATCAAGATTATTTATTTGCAAATAAGTGCTTACAAAAGTGCTCTTACCTTGTCATTTCAAAACAAAGCAAACACTTCAAACATAATTATAAAATGTATGAAAACAATCTGGTTGAGTTTTTGAAGGCACACAATGTCAAGGATTCCCGCAGGAGCTGGCTGAGCGCAGCTCTCCATTTCGAAGCTGAGCTGAGAACCAGATTCCTGGGGGAGAGCCCGGAAGAGGTGTCTAGTCAGTTCTTCTCGGTGCCACGCGGAGGGCCAGGGGAAACGCTGGGCTTGCTGGGAAATGCATGGCTGCCTGTGGCCGGAATGCACGTGGTGGCCCAGGGTCACAGACGGGTGAGATCACCCAGGCAGGACGAGGAAGCCTGAGAGAGGAGAGCGGAGTTCAGGGCCCCTGGGGGGCACTGATGACTGAAGAAGAGTCAGAGTCAGGAGGGACAGCTAGACAGTCAAGACCAGTGTTCCTGGAAGGCAAGTAAGAAGAGAGAGATGGGGTGTGTGAAATGCCAGCAGGCAGCACCCCGAGGACCGGACTGAGGTCTCCGCTAGAGAACATGCTACGAAGGGTACATTCCTCCGTCGCACTACAGTCCTACTGAGAGTGGCCGGGGCGGCGGTGCGCTGGACGGAACCCAACAGGAGGCGCAGACCTCACGCCACTGCAGACAAACCAGGGTATGTGTCCGGAGCAGACAATTCCGGCGATTTCCCTTTAGAGCGCATGGCTAATGAGTTATGAATACCAACACATGGCGCTTTATACAAAAATCAGAATACAATGCTGATTAGCCATTTCATGAGTAGAAAAAAAAGGAAGGTGCCTGAAACCTGGAATAACATTCACTGAAATATGGAAATTCATGTTTCTCTTCACCTCTGCTCACTACGAAAAGTCCGCGGTATTTTTCTGAACAAAAATGTCCCACTCCTCCTTGGGAGTCGCAAGACAATCAGCGCGACACACTGAGTTAATTCCTCACTTGCCGGCTGAGAGAAACGCAAAGCTGAATCGCCAAAGGGCAGAACGGAGCGAGTGACACCACCCGTCTCAGCTTTTACCGGCGTCCGTGTGATTACTGCGCTCGCGTCTGTGTTACCCTGGCGATCTAAGGGTGGCTGTCTTCCCTCATTTACAGAGTGCCAAGGTATCTGTTAGCAGGAGCTCTGTTTTGAGAAGTATTATTGAATATCTGGAATTCTCACCAGAAATTCCAGGATAAATCACAAACAGGGAACGAAGGAAAATACACCTCCTAGGAAATGTTCCATTACAAAAACGGGCCCAAAACAGCTGCCCTGGGCCTCCGGTTCGAAATCCTTACGCACGCAAAGATCCAGGCCCTGAGGATGGGCCTCGCCCGATTTTTTCTTCGGTGTTCTGAGTCCTTCCTGCGGTCTGGGACTGGCTTCTGCGAGCGACTCCTCTCGGCTGGCATGGACAGCGCTGCCTTCCTGCTCTCATGTTTGACACCGCCCTGCAAGCCAGCACCCGGCACCCGGGCAGGAAGGCCTTCCTTTCCCTGGACAACCCCGCAGATCAGAGCGAAGCCAGCCCACCTGGGCTTGGGTCTTCCTTAAAATGAGCTTTTGTTACTCAACTTCCGGTTTTATTGTCCCACTTCTTGAATTTATTTATATGTAGAGTCAGAATGTCAAATATTCCCACTGATAGACTCAGAATTAGCCAGGATTTTGGACATAGCCTTATTAATGAAACAGACTTCATTCCTTTTCAACCTACAAAGAAACTGCCATGAACCTAACCGCTTATTTGGTCCCTACGTAGCTTGGACACGTTCACTGAAAGAGGGCAAGACACAAGTGTGAGCAAAACCACCAGATCCTGAGATTTCCTTTTTTAGCCCAAACCCTCACATGGAAAATGTGTATGTACAGAGAGAGGCTTTTTGTTTTTGTTATTTAGTCAGTCTTAAATCCAACACCATGAAGAGACAATATCAGGGAAGAGAGGCACTTAGCACCCATCGGCCATTCTGAGGGCTCAAGCGAGCCCCACTGGGGGGTGCCGCGGTCTGGCTGGGGGCGGGCGCACTTTCTGCCGGCCGATGTTAAGTACCAGGACTGCTGACCCTTCCCCTGGACCTCCCAAGTATCAGAGATGGAGCGGAGCGGGCCACGCGGGTCCCCACCACTCTTCCGGGGGGGCCCGGGGCTCTCAGCACGTGGTTGAAAACCCATCGGGCGAGACGTCTCTCCGCTTCTCCCTGTCGGAGGATCATATTGTTGTCTTTTTAGAACGAGAGGGCATGGTCAGCCCTTCCCTGCTCAGATATGAAAGAACATCCTCTTACGTGTCTGACACACCTCCTCCTCCATAATACAGTAGCTGACTGTGTTATTTAGATTTGGAAATCTGTAGCATTAGAGCTCAAATGGATTTACAGTTATCATATCTGGCCTAGTGTGGTTTCAAATAAGAATTACTTCTGATCATTTGAATGGAAATTCAGGGACATTAAGAGAAGCCATGTTTAAACTGTCTGGTTCATGACATGCAGACGCTGTGCGTTACGACGGGAAATGCCCATTCATGAAGATAACGAAAACTGACATCCACATGATCAAATAGCAGGTTTATAAATTCTGAGACTTATATAAGCCGTAGATTCGCTCTCCTTCTGCTTAAAAGCACACCCCCCCCCACCCCCGCCCCGCCATTCATATTTTATCTGCAATCCAAAAACAAAGCCCTCTGGTCTGTTAGCACAAAACCTTATAAAATGACTCAACATCCGACATTAAAGTTTCCACCTGTGAGAAGAACAGGGTGCAGGGTGCAAAGGCGCGAGAGCGGAGCAGGAACAGGTAATGGGCGCCGCCAGACTCCGGCATTCACAAAACAGCCGCATGGATAGCACGATGGAGAACAAAAGACAATGATGGTAGAACTGGTGCTTTTGCTTCACGAGGCGGGTTCAGACGGCCCGGCACGCCGCAGGTCCCGCTGCCGAGAAATTCCAGCCACGCTTCCAGGCTGCACCTCCACTGCTCTGCACGCAAAGCGTCTACCTGAAGGAAGCCAATGACTTGCCAATGGCTTTTCTGATGCCCCAACTTAAGCCACAAAGAGGAATTTAAACACTTCTCGGATAGGCTGAGTGCTTATAATCTTATGGAAACAACGGAAATTGAATGATTCTGGTATCGACACGCATTTTGATTAAAATGAGGAACTTTTACTTTCCAGATAGACATAAAGTTCAAAACTCTGTGTTGAGATCATAGCTATGCACCTTACACACATACTTTTCCCCTAATCAAGCTGAAAAAAAATTTCCATTCCTCGTTCAGTCGCACACTGCTGAGCGTGCATTCTTTCACTTTGCAGTGAAATCCTGGAAGCCGGCCTTGGCTGTGACAGCATTTGCACCGGTGCGTTTAGACGCAGGGCGGTGTGCCGCGGCGGCCAGCGCCGGTCCCCGCAAGAGCTCTGGTACCCAGATACATCTCCACCTTGGCCCCAGACATTACCTACATGGTGATCCGGAGCAGCAAATAGTAAGTTTCAAACACCACATGAAACAATAAGTGTTAGTTTTTTTTCTTTCTCCCAGTAAATCGAGTGTCATTTGGTTTTAGTCACATCTGGCATGTTTACAAAATTTACTTACAATCAAATACGATTAGTACATTTATTTCACACCACCTATCTTAAAACATACCAATGAGAGTCTCACTGTCACTCACAATTTTCAGGTCTTAGAAAGGGGCCGTGTGCACGGCAGTGGCACGGGGCTGCTTCAGGCGCACGTCCTCCTCCTGCTCCGAAGACGGCCTAGGGCAGCTCCGATGATGGAGGAGTGGGAAATAGTGATGCTATGCAAGCAAAGATGACGCCAAGGAAATCACACCAGTCTGAGTAGGTCTGTGAACAGCATGGAAACTTCTAGTGGTTTCATGACGTCAAAGTCAGGGCTATCCGGGAATCTAGTTTTAAAGGCCTACCTCCTCATAAAAACACAGCAAAAAAAACCCCTTTCATGAAGCCATAGGCAAGCAAGTTAAATCTATACATTTTTTCCAAGGGCAAGACATCCTCCCTCTGCCCACCCCCCAAATATTACTATGTAGTCTTAGAAACACAGCTGATACCAGTTCCGTACATTAAGAAACCTTTCCACAAAGGTCTAAAGATGGAAGGAAAGGCCGGTGCCCTCAGCTGCTGGAACGTCTCAGGAGTGTTTTATAGTTTGGTCCCAGGGATCCGGATCTTACACTGCCCGTATGTGCATAGTTTTCAGTGTCTTTTTACAGAAGCACATCCTAGTATATACACCAAAGATTAAAGGTAATCAGAACAATTCACAACTGCTCAGCAGCTCTCAGTGTCCAAAGTAAACCTAGCAGTTTAGCAATTTTAAAAAATTCTGTCACTGATCATTAAATCAGTTGGCTTCCCTGCAGGTACATTTATGTGCTGGTATCTGGCCATTAGGTATACTTAGCCGGAGGCTGGCCGCGAACATCAGGATGCAGGCCACTTTACTCGGCAAGGTCAGCATTTTAAGCAAGAGCTTAGGTGAAACCACAGGGCAGCTTATGCAATTTGACCACAACAGAAGGTTATGGCTGCCACAGAGGGAAGCCTGATCTCTGGGCGCTTTAAGAAAGCACAGGGCTTAAAGAGGAGACCGCTGCTCTCGGTGCTAGAAACCATGATTTAATAGAGGAACCTCATTAAAAGGTATCAATTGGAACATATCCACATGGATGTGACATAGAAGACAGCAGCTTTCCAGAAACCTCAAGAACATCGGAGGGAGAGGAGAGAAGAGAAAGTAACTAAGGAGACAGGCTTGGCGAATCTAGATTTGGGCAAACCTAGATGAAAACAGTCTCCAAAGTACTTGGCAAGCTGCCATATAGAGGAGGGACTGCACACCACCTGTGTGGCTCCTGTGTCAGAGATATGTTTTAACTTCCTATAAGAATAATTTGCTAAAAATTAGAGCAATTCACGCATGAATACATATATGAGAAGATGCTCAACATCGTTAGGCACTGGGAAAATGCAAATTAGATCACAACGGGAGGATCACTACACATTCGCTAGAATGGCTAAGACAAAAGAGACTGACGACACCAAGTGTCGGTGAGGATGTGGAGCACTTGGAACTCTCGTACATCCCTGGTGGGATGCACACCGGCATGGCCAGGACAGGAAACAGTCTGGCAATTTCTTACTGTATGACCCTTACGATCCCATGCCTAAAGAAATGAAAACAGACGTCCCACAAAGACCTGAACCCGAGTGTTTACAGAGGGCATATTCACAATTACCCACAACCGGAAAACCTTCCAACTGTCCATCAAAAGAAGAATGGATAAGCACGCTGTGGTAGAGCCATACGGTGGAACTACTCAAGAGGGAGCAAGGGCTGCCAGATGCAACAACAGGAATGAATCTCAGAAGCATGACGCTAAGTAAACAAAGGTTACATCCGGTAAAGTCCACTTATGGAACATTCTGGGAAGGACAAAACCGTAAGGACGACCTAGAACTGAAGGTAAGAAACGTTCTATTTTTGATGGTTCTGTGACTGTACACATTTGTCAAAACTCATCCAACGGCAAACCTAAGAAGGATTTAATTTACCAGATGTAAATTAAACCTCACTGAAAGATAGTGACTATACTACATAGAAACACTGAGTTCCTTGTCATGAAAATCTCTTGGGCACATCTAGGTGATGTCCAGTCGCACATACTAGGAGACATATTCCGGCATTCAAGGGACAACTGTACCAATTTCGATTGGAGGAATCTTAAGATTCTATAGTTACGTAATACTAGCGTCTCCTTTTCTTCATTTCTTCATCTTTGGTTACTTGGGGTAATTCAGAGACTTCTTTTCAACACCTGGAAATGAGTCTGCTCCATCCAGCGTTGTATTAATTTTCTAGAGGCAACGTAAATCCTATGCTTCATATAAGCTTCTGGAGTCTCTTCATTACAAAAATCATTAGGGTGCATTATCATTTATTTCTATGTTATCTTATCAATGATACAGAGATGAACAGGGCTAACTCAAAGGGCAATGATTATTCAGAGAAGGCAAACATGTGTTCATTAGAGACCTACAAGAACGAGATGCAAATTATCTAACGCTGAAGATGGAAGTGCATCAGGCTAGGTCTGGTGCTGTCTGTGGGAGGCACGGGGAGGCTTTCCCTGTTTGTATTGATGCTTGTGAATGAATGAATGCTATGCTCTAATTAAGGCATTCTTAAATGAATGTGGCTTTGGCTTTATATAAAAATAAGGAGGTGATTGTCCACCAGATGGCTGTAATTGTGGTCAATTAGCATTACTTTTTATTTTCTATTTATCCTTCAGTTACCTAGAGCTGAATATTGGCTTCTGCTTAGTAAAAAAAAATTTTTTTTGGTGTGATCCAATGTAAGCGAAATGTGGGAGACCTGGAGTGGTCTCTTACTCGGCCAGAATGATGTGAGAGTAACGTCAAGCCAGGACTGTGTGTAGAGAGCCAGAGGGAGTGAACGTGCTCTTCTCCAGCTCAGGAGAGAGGGGCCCACGCTGTGGTCACTGCGTCTTCCCTGTAGAGTCCGGGTTCTGACCATCCCTGCCGCACACGGTAAGGCTCTTATCTGCCAACAGTGACACCTTCTCCTTAGTAACGGTGCTGGCAGTAGACTTCCAGACCGGTAGATCCAGACTGAAAGGAAAGCTTGCCCACAAACTGGTGATAAGCACCCAGACACTGTACTGAACTGCTTTCCGTGTCTCTAGAACACGACCATGGTACCTGGCCGGGTATTTACTGCAGAGCGCCCAGCAGTAAACCCACTTGGTCTGCAGTAGTGCTGGATGCATGGTGACCAACACTGATTCCAGATTCCCTTCAGAACCATTTACTTCTGAAGTAACTATTGCTTCTCAAAGGAAAAACTTCTTTTTTTAAAAAAATTTTTTAATGTTTTTTATTTATTTTTGAGAGAGAGAGAGAGAGAGACAGACAGACAGACAGTGCGAGCAGGGGAGGGTCAGAGAGAGAGGGAGACACAGAATCCGAAGCAGGCTCCAGGCTCTGAGCTAGCTGTCAGCACAGAGCCTGATGTGGGGCTCGAACCCACGAACTGTGAGATCATGACCTGAGCCGAAGTCGGACGCTTAAAAGACTGAGCCACCCAGGCGCCCCTCAAAGGAAAAACTTCTACACCTTCAGCAGGACCCAGCATTAATAACGCAGCTTGGTGGCATCACATGGAACTGTGTTTCCCCCGCGTGCCGTGTCATGGCAGTTTTCAAAGCTGCTTTTCACAAATTAGAATGGAGTTTAAAGTCTGTGTATCAGCAAGCGTAAACAGTTTACTTACTTTACGGTGTTAATTGCAGTAGTATTGATATAGGTTAATTTACATAGCGTGTGCTTAGGGGCAGAGGTGTGCCGTGGGCAGCTTTGTGTTCCGATCTACAAAGAGGGTTTTTTTGCAGATTATGAAACACACGTCCACAGCTACAAGTTAGTGATGTGCTTGTAACACTTAATAGTTTGATTATCTTGTGGCTGACGCCAAGCAGTGCCCACTCACGGCCCCTGTAACAAAGATATGTACAGAGGTACCCTGCACTCAGAGCAGACAAGTCGTGAACGGTGTCAAGACACAACAGAAGTGTCGCTGATGAGACAGGAGGAGGGCTTGTCATCCGTCATGGATGAAGATCCCTGCCATAATCTTTTTTTCTTAACATACTACACATCGGGGATCAATCCGCAGCCATTCAGTATAAATGAAGTGTTTTTCCTTTCAATGTTTATTTATTTTTGAGAGAGAGAGAGAGAAAGAAAGAGAGATTGAGAGCGCAAGTGGGGGAGGGGCAGAGAGAGGGGGAGAGAGAGAATCCCGAGCAGGCTCCGCGCTGTCAGCACAGAGCCCGATGTGAGGCTCAGAACTCACAAAACATGAGATCATGGCCTGAGCTGATAAGGAGGGTAGGATGCTTAACCAACAGGGTTACCCAGGCGCCCAAGGTGTTTCTGAAGATGTGACCGTGCCCTACCAGTACCCAGTACCCAGTACCCAGCACCAATGTCCCACCCCCGTCACCCGTGGACTCTGCAGAAGGCACGGGGCGCAGAGCCCTCAGGCCTAGTCAAGGCCCCTTGCTGGCAGGAAGGGCAGGGCCCTACGGGGGCCGCTCAAGCACCTGCGGGGTAAAACACGGTATGGGACTGTGAGTGACAACATGAAAAAAAGGGCCTCTATCTATAGGAAGCTAAAGGCCAAGGGTCCCAGCTGACAGCGGAGAGAGGAGGCCAGGTCGGCGGCGGCGAGCCCGGCAGAGCCACTGCCCTGCCCCCCTCGTCGGGCCGGCTCAGTCTAATTGCAGACAACTCATTTACCGTGGCCGGAGAACTACAGAGCCGGCTTGTGAGAAAACTGAGATGCCACCAAAAAATTTCCCCGGGGAAATGCATGAAATTGCGCCTTTTCCTTATGACGATGATTTTGAAGCTACAACTTGCATCAGCTCAAATTACCATCAAATGCCCGGAATCAATTTGTCGAGAAAGACTCTCTCCATAATGGATCACAACAAAACCTTAAAACACAACAGAACAGAAGAGCGGGCCGAGCAGGCGGGCGGGCTGGCCTCTGTTTGGAAACCGGTTAAGAGCTAATGAGCAAAACTCAAAACTTTCCAGTGTTCATAAGAGAGGGGGCAAAAACATTGAGAACAAATGATTTGGCAGCTGCAAATGCAGGATAACACCTAGACGAATTATAGAAACAGTGTGGATAATTACTTTTCTTGAACGCTGGGGCTCTGCGGACCAAGGTCCTGTCTGCACCTCCGGGCAGCAGTTAACGTGCACGGGTACAAATCTGCTGTCACGTGCGCCCATCAGGGAGGACACGAGAGGCGTCCCGTGATCCCAGCAGTCTCCTTTGAAGGATCCACACGTTAATTACTGCACTAATTATGGTTTTTGAATAACTAACCGAAGTAAGCAGCCTATGGGAGGTACAGGCATAAACCTAAGACTGAGAAAATACTAGTTACTGAATCATCAGTGTAAACTGACACAGGGAACAGGTCTAAGAGAAGTGGAGGCAGCGGATTTTTAAAAGACAAGCATCTTCAATAATTAGGGCTCCGTAAAGCAAAAAAGAAACGTTATTTCTTAATGGCAAGTGCATTTAAACTGTTATCTACAGACCTGAAGGTAAGCCTGCTTAATTCACGGCCTCTTCTTTTGTTATTAGGAAAACATAATTGTTCCAAATAATTAGCACTAGAGTACATCACAAGCTGACAACAAAATTATAGAAATCTTCATATTCGGATCCCTCTAGCTGGCTATTAGGAAGAGTTTCTGATCATAACCCATTAGTTGAAGTGCTGTGAGTTCTTGATTGCCACCAAATAACCTCAGATATCTGCCTAAGTTAACAGCCTCTATTTATTCAGACTTTTCTTGACAGTAGAAATTGCTGAGGACTTCCACAGCTGCCACACCAAGAATGGGATTCGATGTGCACTTGGAAGATCAAGTGATACCGTAATTGAAACATGGATTTTAAATACACTTTTAACTCCTAAGTTCCTACATGAAACCCCGGAAAGACACTTTTCAGTTTGTCAACAGCGGTGCCACCTGTTTCTCAGAAACTAGACCGGTCCCGTTTCATAGCCTGTGCCGCGCACGTCCGTGTTTCTGCCTTGCGCAGCACCCCTGCCTGTTACACAACATCCCTTTAGTTTTCCAGTTTTCTTTAACACTTACTAATTGACGGACATACCAAATTTTTTATTCTAGAAAACAAATTCCCTGCTTGTGACCAGCGTCAGGTGTACACGGCAGCTTGTCACTGATGATTTAAAACTAGCTAAGTGGTAGTCTGGGAGGCAGGGGAAAGAAACAAAGGGGCACAACGTAGTTTTAAAGACACTGAACCACATCACCTGCTTGCCAAAAATCGCTGTGTTAACCTCCCATAGAAAAAAAAAAAACCAAACCAAAAAACCAAAAAGCAACAAACGCAGACACTATGGAGAAGCTTCCGCTCTGCTGGGTCCACAGCCGGCTGCTGGGAGCAGTTTACTGACCACGTAACGCGCCGCCAATGAAGACGTGTGGGAACAACCCAGTAGTTGTGTAATCGGTGATGCTGCTTTCAGTTACTCTGGAAATTCTTCTGTGCCAACAGCTTAGCTGATAAACCCACAAAGCTTTATGTTTTATCCCATGAGGGAGAACTTTGATTACTCTGGTAATTAATGATGTTGGAGAGTAATATGGATTTTCTGTTAAGATTTGAGTTTGAAGTTAATTAGTCTTCACGTTATGATTTGCTGATTAATTATGGATATTTAGTTATAAAGAGAGATGTTAATTATTAATCTCAAAAAAAATCATCTAGTGTAATTAACTAAAACTTTGACATCAGTTAAAATTCCCATTGAGTGTAACTTCTGGGATCATCAATTACCGGGGAAGAGCAATGAGCGCGGGCCCCACTGAGCGGCATCGCCTCTGCGCCCGGGGACCGGGGAGCCGCCCGCCTCCGAGGGCGCGTGCCGGTGTCAGCAGAGAGACGGCACCGTGGGCGCTCAGTCCAGACCTCAGTCTCTCGTGGCAAAGCCACAGGGTCGAAAACCTGATTTCAGAAGAACGTGTCCCAAAAGAAATTCCAGTCCGCGCGCTACCTTGGGGTGCTGTCAAGCAATGCCCTGGCCTCTGAGTGGCAATGTGCCCTTGAGACCGACGGGCTTCATTAGCTCCGTTAAACTCTGAAATGAACTTCGCTGCTGCTCCAGACATCTTTATTTTCGGCAGCAGCTTTTGCAACTATCGAGACAATGCTGCAGCAGGATCACTAATTAGTGTTCTATTCACATAACTCGAAATCACCTTTGTGGTTAAAAAGATTTTCTCCTTCATCTCTTCCCCCAATCTGTCAGCAGCACCATCTCTGTTACCAAAGAGAGGAGGGGGGATGTGATTAAGAAAAAGGGTTAAACCAAAAAGCATCACCGGCACACCACTGTCCTGGAATTTCCCCCGCACCAGAGTCGGAACAGTGATCTGTTTACATTATCTCCAGATCATCTTGACAATATTTATTCTCTATTTACCTAAATGAGGCAATATGATGATATTTATTGCTCAGAATGGCTAAATATAGACTTTTCTTGAGCACTCAGTACCATAGTGGGAGGTTTTGCTCTAATCTACATCTTTAAACTGACAAGCTGGAGAATTCCTAATGAATGCCTCCTTTCATCTGGATGTCTGTGTGTATTTGACAGTATAAATATTTAGCAATATCGGAGTCAGCTTGTGATTTTACCCAGATGGACTGATTGATGCCAAAGACAATCCATGTGGTTATATAAGCAATTTCCCTCTTACTTCCTAAGAAGCAATTAGGTGGCCAAAGGCAGCAACCTCAAAATAGTAGGAATACTTCTGGTATCAGCTGACAAGTCTGAGGGATAAATAAAATATGGTACTTAAATTATTACCACTTTACTTTCATGAATCACGGGATTAAAGCTTTCACTTCGAAAGTACATATAAATTGCAGGGTTTCTTATGTCTGTAATTTGCAAGAATCTAAGTTAAAATACCAGCTAATCAGTCAGCTCACATTCACCTTGGGAAAAGGACCACCCTTTCTTGTCATTTTTGTAAATTGCGTGCCTAAGCACCAATGTTATTTTGAGAAGAAAAGTCGCTTGTTGTCAATAACATATGTTGCAGTCTAGTTAAAACAACATTTGTTAGGATTTAATCGCAAATGTAATCCTCTTTTAAAGTTTAGACAGAACGTTCAGAGAAATTCAAGGGACGGATAATAAATCATTTTCCTCGTCCTGGGCGTGCGCAAGGTAGACCTGATTCATTCAGGTACGTCGTTGTAACAGCAAATGGGATGAATTGTCTCCTGTGAAACAATAAAGGGCCTGCACTCAGAGAAGAGCCGCTAAGGGACCCCACCCCTTCCCACACCACGGGCTTCCCCCCAATCCATCGACATCGGCTCCTGCTCCGTAAATCACAATGCGAATGAAATCAGAGATCCACGGGCTCCCTCGGCATCATGGTAATCGGGCTGCAGAGGCTGATAAGCTCTTGCTGCAGCTTAGGAGCCGGTTTGGAACTGTGGGCATCGCTTAGCCTGGGTGTCACAGGGGGTGAGATGCCGACCACGGTTATGTCCGGGACTCTCGTCCACGCTCCTGCTTTGGGGGACAAGGGGCTCCACGTTACTTTCGGCACCAGCAGGGGTCCTGCACTTCTGCAATGCCGCTGCTCCCCCCACCTCTCACCCACTCCTGCCTCTTCCCATTGCTTTGTTTTCTATTAGCTTATCCCAAGTGTTGTGCAGCCCATGCCATAACCCAGGAGAAAGGGCAGGCGGGACATTCTTCTTCTTGACACTAACACCTACGGATCCTATTCCGGTGTGATTCCTCTCCCTATCGCGGGGTATCTCGGCTAACGGCGTCCTCAGAAGTCAGCGCCTGGCATTTATGATGTATTCCAGAGGCGGGCGGGGTGCGATGCCCACTGGTAACCAATGCACACGAGATTTCCTGAACGAGCTGTCAAGCTACAAAGTACAGCAGCCTCAGGTGCAGGACATATCAGTCATGTAGCTTCTTGGGCATGGTGGTGTCTTATTTCCCCCCCCCCCAAAATTTTTATTCCATGCCTGCTGGCTGCTAGATGAAAAGAAATGTCTACAGGATTCTATTTATTGGCTGTGATCAGTAATAAATTGGTTATTGATCAGACTTAGTGGGCGGGGGTCTGAGGTGCGATCTATCGGTATCCATCTGTTCCATCGGCCATACTGTCAGTCGGTATGGCCAAACCATTCTTTGCTTCGTTTCCGTTTGAGGGCTGGAAGTATGGTCATCAAATCATGGGGGAACGCAAGATGCCACCTGCTTAATAGAACCCAGACGTCCCCCTGGTGCCTCACCGTTGAAAGGACCTCTGTGTTTAAAGATGAATCTGGCACTAGGGTGAATCAGGTAACAACATCAGAAACAACGTTTTCAATGAATGGCGCTTGTTTCTTTTTTTAAACCAAAGTTTCACTGGGATGGAGGCAGAAACACATCAACACGAGGCAGCCGGACTGGTGTGTCCCCCCGCCTCGCTCCGTGGCCTGCCCCGCGAGTCCCTGCGGGCCGCACGGGGCGACACGCGGAGCGTCCGCGCAGCTGCACGTGAGCGGCGCCCATCTTTCTTCCGCGGCTGAGCAGGACTTCCTTTAATGAGGTATGATAGCCCGCAACTACACTTAACCTGCGCGTTCCATGGCGGCACAGCCTGTTTACCCGGAGTTATGAAGAAGAAAACAGCAAATCAAGCAAAGAATCTAAAGTGTGTACATTAACCTCCCACATGTCAACATAATTTTCCCCTAGAGATGATATGTGACGGAGTCTCTAAATTGTTTTCCCTTCTACACAATAGCATTAGGCTCCAAGTATCTCGGGCCAAAGTACGTGTGGGGAAGCGATGACAAATGTACCTAATTAATAAATTGGGAAGAACTTAGGACTAAATGAATTTTAGTGTTGTTGTTAATGAAATTGTATCTATAAAAAATCACAAATATATTCTATGATAAGGCTGAATTTTAAGAAATCTATAAAAATCTAACAGAGGACAAAGACAAGTAAAATTATTTCGCTAGCTTTTAACCTGTGTTAAAGATCCAGGAGGACAGTAAGTGCCCTCTTTGAGTAGACACTCACCAAATGCATTCAGAATATGCTTTACACAGTCGACTCCTGAAGAGACCTCTCTACGCTTTTGCAGAGAATCACAGAATACAGACCTGCGTGCATGTGTGTGCGTGCGTGTGTGAGAGAGACACTGTTTGGTTTCGTGATGCACCAGGTCATTTAAAATCATTTCCAAGTGAGTAAAGCTAAACTCTGATTATCAGGATGACGGAAAATATGACTTGACTGGTCATTACAGCTCTTGCCACCTGATCACATTAGATAAATATGAAGGAGATATAAAAGTAATACAGTTTCACTATAAATATTAATCATTGAGTTTAATATGATGATCTCTAAGGGGGTTAGGGAAAGGAGAAGGGAAGACGGCACAATTTCTTATCGCTGTTTCTTTTAAAGATGACATGTCCTGTGGGACACCATCGACAGAACTAGACAGAAAACTCTCTCCTTCCCAAGCAAGTTTTGGCGAATCTGATTAGGTCTCCTGCTGCAGTGCAGGGCGCTCCATTTTTGCCAAAGGGCCAGCGATTATGATTAACGTCATTTGTCTGAATCATTACTCTCCACCTTGGTTCAGCAAACACTATGAAGACGGCACGGTAATAAATGGCCGCCGGATTCTTTCCTGCTTTGGCCTCTTTTTATCTGCCACCTCTCTACCGTCAGCTCCATCTTTCTGAACCTCTCTGAATCCCCAAAAGGGACGGGGTGTCTATTTGTTTTCCACTAGGTTACCACTCTGTCTATTGTTGTTTGCACTAAAGGGTACAAATTCAATTCATTCTCGTGACATAAAAGCACTGAGACAGTAAATTTTTTGCCCAAGAGAAAACAAAAACAAAGTTGCTGAATATCGAGTAAGATCTGAAGCACTAGCGTGTATGTGAGGAAGCTTTCTGGGCAGCCTTAGTTACATAATACCGTATTTTCCCCCGCGTGTGTTCTCAGCGAGGACACCCAGCACGCAAATGTGCACGAGGCTTTCCAGTTGGCGTCCGGGGTAAAGTGTGATTTCGTAAAGTACGGGCTGGGGAGGCCAAGCCCGTCTTCACGCCGCGCGGACAGAAGGTTGCAAAGCCGTAGTTCCCACGTGATGAGATTTCAACTTTTTGGACACAACAAAGGCTTGGTAACATCAAGTGGCTCTGTGGAGAATCAGACTGGGAGAGTTGATCGCACGATATAGTTAATAATAAACAATAAAGGAGTTGAGCGCGGCCACCAGATGCGAGTCTCTACACAGCAAATTCCGTACTATTAGGTCCTAATTGCCAATTCTGGGAAATAAGTATGTTATTTAAAGAAGGCAATCAATCTGAACAGAACCCTCAACCACAGTTTGCACCCAAAGTGACGTGTCTTATGTGATACAGCTCTGAGTGAGACAACAGCCTTTCGGAGCGCGAAAGTGGCCCGAGAACGGGAGGAAGACCTGCCCCACGCCGCGCCCACAAGCCCGGGCACCGGACTGTGACTCTGTGGGTGTCTGCTTCTGTGCCGCCTTCCATTTACAATCGAAACTTCCATCTCCTAAAATATATAAACACTCCATGTTTTGGGGAATTTAAATTATGTAAATAGCATTTCAGAGTTTGCTCACCAGTAACTTTTCTTTGCCAAGGGGAACATGTTTTCTAGATAGGCTGCTGAAAAGTGCCAAATGCTGCAAACCCGAAAGAATACTGCCAAGTGCCTTCTCACTCCGGGCCCAAGCCTTAAAAAACACTTAATACAAAATGAATCTGAAATCCTGTAATTGCTCACAATTCCTGGAACGTTACCTTGTGTACAACTCTGGTTATTATGAAAATGTTCTATATTCCTGCCAGAAGTTAAGAAGTTATCATTGAAAAATCACTGGCTAATCTCGCTTGTGCTAAGATGGATTTTTAATGAAAGTTTAATGAATGATAAATACTCGTTTCTTGATAAATGTTTAATTATGCCAATAATTACCAACTGCTGAAAACTACTGTTGTGTTAATAATGGCATTTTAGTACACACGCGGCTCCGTGCGTCATGATGCTGGTAGAGATCAGAGCTCCATCTGTCTGAGGCAAACTAGCAAAACAAAAGTCTAATTAATATTTTGATCAATTTTCTCTACACTCTAAAGACTGTCTATGTCCTTTTTTTTAAAAAAAAATTGATCTATTTTCTCTTTTATGGGAAAGGGGTAAGGGAAGAGAACATGTGCAGAACCACTGTCAGATTAATTTATGCAAAAATTAAAGAAAACAAATATTATGGATATGCATTGATTTTACTGCCTTACCTCATTATTAACTATGAGAATTGTTTTCCTAGTACTTAAAGCTATATTTTAAACCGAGACTGGTACCCTATTTAATAGCACAGAAAGTTTGAACTTCCTTTATTAGTCGCTTCAACTTGGCCCTTAACAGGTGACATATGAGACCTGTGATCCGTGTTGTCATTACATGTGCACGGGGCCCTGCAGGTGCGTGAACTGCCATTTGTAAGAGGGAATGACGGCTTTCAGGTCAGCAAACCCATGGTTCTAGAAGGTTAAACTGACCTTGACTTAATGAGTGTTTATTAATGATGGCAAATTGCTAAAGAGAAGGCAAGTCACTGGGGCCGAGTGGGAGTGGGAGAGAGCGCCCTGCCCACTGGCGCACTGGGGCAGCGGAGCAGGGCCTGGGGCCAAGCAGGCAGCTCTCGGATGGCCCGCAGGGCCTTCTCAGAGCACCCACCCTCTCCCCCCAGCTCCCTTACAAGGATGCTTCTGAAAGTCATGCCCCCTCCAGGGTGGTGGCCACGCCCAGGTGAGCTTCTGGCCTGAGGCAGGCTCCGCCCCTGTTACAGAACACCTAGCCATCCAAAAGTGCAGGTAAAAGAGTGTGCTGGCGGAGTCAAATGTATTTCTAAAGCATTTCCTTTCACTCTCTCATCAGGCTACAGAATTAGAGAAATCTGGCATATATTCTAAATGCCAGGCTAACAATTCATATTTCCAGTAGTTCACATTTTGAAAGCAATCCAAATTATGCAGATAATTCCCAATTATATTTCAGACAGAGTCTGTGAAAGCCTTAATTTAATCCACGATGTGATTTGTGGAGATATAATCTCAATCCTTTAGATAATAATATATACTAATAATGCATAATACCTTCCCACCTGCAGAAGTGAAATCTAATGTACATGTCGGATTCTTGCTGGTAGCTAGTATATCCATCGAAGTTCATGAGTAAATTTTTAAATTTCCAACCTGAAAATTCACAGTTCAGGTATACTACGGAACTTGGCATAATCATGTTCAGACCACTGTTCTTCTAAGTCTATGACCAACCCCGAAAAGATCATGTGATTTTTCAGAATTAACTTTTCTCCCCAAACTACTTGTTTTTTTTTTTAATTTTTAGGCATGTTTTCAATATTTTACCGTTGCCATTTATTTACACTTAACAATACGTTCTTAAATCTATTTTTATTTTTATTTGTTATTTCTTGATTCATTTCTCTCACATGTACTGTATTTTTAAATTTTACTCTTATGACGGACATCACACGTGACCTTGTTTCTTAAACAAGCCTTTTTGGTAAGAATTCATCTATAACTTTCAGACTTTATTCTGTTCTTTGAGTTTAAAGTTACATCTGAGTACGACAACCGCAGCTCTTTGACGTTGTCACTGCACCCACGCATGGTGACAATCGTTCGCACAAAGCGCACAGGCGCGGGTGGCGAACCCACGCGGACGCAGGTGGACATGGAGCCCAGCGCGGGCGCGGGGAGCGAAGGCGGCCACGCGCGTTCATGCCCCCACGGGCACGCGCTCTGCCGGACGGAGGGGCAGGCACGCTCCCGTCCCACTCGACCCCAGTGACTGGCCCCAGTGACTCCCGCAGCCACACCGGACACCAGGTCCATCTCCAAAGGGAGGCGGCCCCGTGCGCAAGGGGGTGAAGACAGACTGCAAAGCGTCGTCTTGGAAGGGCGGCGCTTGCACGAAGCTTCTCTGCGCGCCGCCTGAGCAGACCGGAGCCGGCGGGAGCACGGCCGCGGTGCGGCCCTGGTCAAGGGCGTCTTCATCCGTGTGCGAGCCGCCAGCCGCACAGGTGCACACGCGGACGGAGGCGCCGCTTCGCTGGTCCGCCTTTCGGGCTGTTCTAGCGAAGCCCACAGTGTGCGCGTGAGGACAGCGTCACCAGGGCCGCAGGCTCGGGGAGGCGGGGGCGGACGCAGACGTGACCTGAAGTGGGGCGCGTCCGACCCCCGAGTGCAAATTCTCAAAGGCATTTCCTGAGGTTCCATCTGGCTCCCTACGAATCTCGGCCCCGCAGGATGGGGACGGCTCGCCCTCTGGTCTCATCTCTGCAGGGTTCAGGACCTGCGGAAATTATACTTCAGAGCTCCTGAAAGTGGGGTTCCAGGCCCAATGGCGTCAGTCCTTTAGGGCATTTGTTGCGAATGCGTGTCTTGGGCTTCTTTGGGGTGGAAATCCTAGTCCTCAGTACCTCAGAACATGACTGCCTTTGGAGACAGGGCCTGGGAAGAGGGTATTAAGGTAAAATGAGGTTGCTGGGAAGGCGGGCTAATCCGAGGGGCTCCGTGTCCTAGGAGAAGGGGTGGTGAGGACACCGACAGGCCCAGAAGGCAGGCCATGGGAGGACACCGAGCTGCAAGCCACACAGAGGAGCCTCAGGACACACAAGCCTGTGGGTACTTTAATCTCGGACTCCTGGCCTCCAGATGGTGTAGGCATCCTGTGAAGGTTCCCTGGGACACGGGTGTGAACGGTGCTCCGAGATGAGTCACACAACGGACACTCTTCCTCTAACCCCCTCAGCAGCGGACACAGCGATCCCTCTCTTCCAGTTTTCCTGCCTTCCTCCTGTCCACAGATCGTCCCTGGACCTCCGGGCCTGGCTCCCTGGCCTTGCTGACCTCAAACCTCACGGGGACCGCTTGTCCCTTACACCCCTTCCTGAGGTGACCTCCTCCTACTGATGTCTGCTACAAACCAGGGAAGTCTGCTGGCGCTGCTCAAGCTGGTCACCCTTAACCCACGGTCCCGCCCCAGCCCCCCGCATGCAACCAGCCAGCAAGTCCACCAACTCCGTCTCCGTGATTACCACCTCCGTGCAGATGCTCTCCGACCTAGCAAGTCCCTACTTCTGGTCCTGGTCCCTCCATCCTCCCCCACAAAGGAAAAAGGATGAATTCATAAACCGGAATTGGATGGACTTCCCTTGATGTAAGTCCTCAGCTCTTCCTTGGCACACCTGGCCTTCTCATGAGCCGCGTGCCTTCTCCCTTGTCACATGCAGCCACGTCGGTCTCTCCCTCGGAAGGCCTGGAAGGTGTTCCAGCCCTCGCCTCCGTGAACAGCTAGCTGCTTGTCTCCTGAGAGACATATTCCCTGAGGAAGGTCCACACAGCCCCCATTCCCAGTAGAGTGTCGGCTACTCTCCATCGCGGGGCCTCCACTGGTTTCTTCCACTCAGGGCATCTGTCACAGCCTGCAGCCACTTTATGCTTCTTTAGATCTGGAATGCACGCTCCAGCAGGGCAGGGGCGACAGTGTCTGCTGACGCGGCCGCGTGTGCAGCACGGTGTGCGCGCCCAGAAGATGCTCCACAGACATCTGTGATGAATGACTGCAGCGGCGTGGGCGCTGGGAGCAGTCACCCACCGAGGCAGAGAACTCTCACGGAACGTGACCCACGCTCAACACCCCTGCCGGAGGCGCTCGTGTGGCCACGCACGTGACAGCAGCAGACGCCGCGGCACGTGGAAGACACAGTAGCCGGACCAACACCACTGCCCCCTGAACTACGGTTTGAATCAGTCTGAGAGAGCTGCTTATCTCGGAAATCTCTTATATCGACGAGTTATTGAATCAAGCCAGGCCAGTCTGGAAGAGCTGCAGATCCACTCAGGACATGCCTTTGTTTCCGGCAGCAAACTTCACTGGAATTAGGATTACAGTTAAGAACCATCTCTCCAGATAGGGCATGAGGAACGGAGTCTACCTTCACCAATGTAAGACTTTCATCTGTTCTTCATCAGAGGGCTGGGCTACGTGTAGATAATCAGAAATACAAAAACTTGGACTACCAGCGGTGACTCGGGAGATTAAGTTAAAAAGTGGTAATTCTGCGGGATTGTGGCCCTTGACAGGGACTTCCATATTCTTAAAAAAGTTTTTTTAATGTTCATTAATTTTTGAGAGAGAGAGGAGGGCAGAGAGAGCGAGAGAGAGGAAGACACAGAGTCTGAAGCAGGCCCCAGGCTCTGAGCTGTCAGCACAGAGCCCAACGTAGGGCTCAAACTCACAAACCGAGAGATCACGACAAGAGCCGAAGTCGGACGCTCAGTCGACTGAGCCACCCAGGCGACCCCCGGACTTCCATGTTCTAACCTCCTTTGTGTGAGAGCGCTAACAACGCTTTTCATCCCATATTAAGGGCTATGCTGAATGTGAAGATTTAGCAAGATTAAAGGGGCTTTAGTTAAAAAAAAAAAATTCGACATCTGTCGTGAAATACAACATATGAAAATGTGCCTTCCTTGTCTCTTTCCTTAACAGAATGTTGTCGCCTTCTCTGTTTGGGCAAGACAGGACTGCTCATCTTCCCCTCGCGGCTCATCTGGTTTTGCCCAAGCTGCGTGTGAGACAACACTCGGAAGAGAGAGACGTGTTATCTGTGGTGGATGTCAATACACTTAACACTAGGTTATTTACAACAACACACCCCGCCCGCCATACAGGATAATCACTCTGCACTGAACAACACAATTAAAACAGGAAGTACTTGAAGAACATCCAATTTTCGTGAAGACCTCATTTAGGAGGCCAAAGGGGGACAGGTGGACTTGGCAGCATGACGACTAATTATCATGTTCAAAAGCTGGAAAAGTAGTTGAAGAAAATATTGGGGCATCTGTACCGCCGCTGGGCTTCAAGGACCACAAGTAGTACTCGATGTTAGGAGAAGCCAGTGTTAAAAGCCCAGTGCCCCTCTCTCCCCGCGGCACACCCCAGAGAAAATCTTCAGAGGAAGAACTGTTTCACAAAACCGGAACAAAAACCCTTTCCCCAAACGCCTCTGGGGGAGGAGGGGTGGGGAGAGGCGGGGAAGGTGGTCAAGAGTGCAAAGTGAAATGTTCTATACATTGCACAGATCTGCTCCTTAAAAGTCGACATGGAGCACACCATGCGAACTGCCACATTTATAACCCAGTGCTGATATTCAAATTTTCTGTCTTAAGCTAAAGAAAGATTGAATACCCTGCTGTTGTGTGGCCAAGATTGAAGAGGTGTCTCACTGACATTGTTCAAAGTTTATGAAAATATATGAATGCTCAAATGTCATTGGCTTTGCGCCTCCACCAGACTGTGGTTTTATGAGAAATCAGTCTTTTAATCAAAATGATTGAATACCTTAAGGTCGAATCCAAAGATATCAGTTAATATCTAGAAACGTGCTATTTCTGCAAATTTTGCCAAGCTGTACATATTGTGGTGCATTTTAAAGTGTTAATTTGTGCATTCCATATTGAAAATTGATCTTGAGTTTTAGCTTTTTGTCAAGCAAAAACATATGGTTACAAGCTCTATGCATTCTACGTGACGGCTGTTGAAGCTGTCACATGTGCAAACTTGATAACCGATGTGACACATACGCAAATAATTTGCTTGTTTAGTAACAATTCAAAGATTCATTATTCATGCAAACACACATTTTTTAAAATGATCAGATGGAAATAGTCTCCGTTTGGTACAACCTAGTCTGGCTGGTGTGCAAACCCAGATAAAATAAAGCTGGGAACTAGATGGTATTAAACAAATCCAAGAATATGGGTATTTTCAGATAATTATTGAACCAGATGGTGTTTTTTGTTAATTCTGCCATCAGTCTGAGAACTTGATGTCTTACATCTGCACTTGGTAAAATAAATTTTACCACTGACATTATTTCAGTTTTCTTAAAATATTTCAATCAGTTTTAAACCAAGATTTGCAAACATCTGCCGCAGTACATGCCTATGAGATGAAATTATTCTGAGATAATTCCTTTAAAAATAGACACCATTTACATGGAATTTTAAATTTATCACCCTTTAAATGAAATCTTCAGAATTACTAGCCTGAATGTTTAATACAAAGTAAAATGAGAATAAGGTGGTGCATTTGAGGATGAATGCGGCTACCAGGTGGCAGGAAGGGAGGGCGCGTTTGGAGATGGCATCTTGGAATTCTGCATGGCATTATTTCACAGCCGTCACTTAACACAGAAACCTTACGTACGTTCCTTTCCTCATCCTTTCCCTGCGTTTTCTGTGCTACTGTAAGGTTAAATGATAAAAATATAGGATGGATTAATCAAAAGAGATGATAAAGGGATTTTATCTACAAGTAAGTCCATCAGCCCTAACTGCATTCTTCCTCAACACAACTGCTCCGGGGCTCTGCCCTAGCAGCACCTGCGCAGAGCCCCAAATACACACTGAAAACCAGAGGACCAGTGTTAGAGTCTTTTCAGACACACAAACAGGAGCTCTTGAAGATGCATTTTAAACACAAAAACCCTCCAAATGGCTTCACTTCTTTAAGGTAACAATTCTCACTACAGCCCGGAAACAAAACCTTATTTTCAAACTTAATTATGAATTCACACCTTCTGTTATAGAATAGACTGCACTGGGGCAGGTTAAGGGAAGAATTCTGAGGGAAGGTCTGGGATTCCTCCCTACCCTTCCCCTCATTCCTTTTATTTTCCTCTTGCAAGCCAGACCCTCTGAAACAAGACAAAACAGTAATTTAGCACAGTGCTTTCAGAAGGTCTGCTGCAGACTGACCAAAAGCAAGCTACAACAATAAAGCATATTACACTGATAACTAATTTTGAACGATTCCATCTGTTAACAATAGTACATAAAATGAGCTAACAGGGGTAACCAATAGTTTCCCATTGGAAGTCGGTTCTATTTACCCTGGAGAATGAGATAAATGACACCACCAATGCTTGCATTCTAGTAGGTGCTCCGATAGCCAGAGCGCCTGACATTTCACAACAAGGACTCCACAGCCTTGAGCGCCTTGCCTCCTTCCTCCTCCCAGAAAGTTCTCCAACTAGAAGTGATATTAACCCAAGAAAGTCGACCTCTGGCTGTTCTGGGAGGTAGGAGGTGGGAGGTTCTGGGAGGGGGGAGGTTCTGGGAGGCAGGAGCAAGTGGTCAGCTGTCCGCAGCTCCAATCAGAGGCGGCTCCAATGAGCTGAACCCCAAGAACGCAGCTGCTTTACTTGGCTGGTTTATTCCCTCAATTACTTAGATGAGGGGTTATTAAAATTTGCTACTATGAATTATTAATTCTACTTATATATGATATATTATTAATTATATAATATTAATTATAATTAAAAATATAATTCATATCAGTTGATCATAATAATTAATATCTATTAATTATAGTAATTAATGATAGCACACTAAGAGCTAATAATTCAAGGCTTATTACATGATTGCTCAGTGGTAACTTTTACAGGCACTACTTTACTCATAGACTCTTAGGCTGCACATTCTAGTGTTTCCGTCCTCTGACAGAGTGCAGCCTAGAGAGGAGGCTACTGCCCAAGGCCACCTGGCTACTGAAAGACATTTGCAGAATTTACACCCTGCTGGGCCTGACCCGGGAGCACCCGGCCACGCCCCTGACCCTGGCTGAGTGTTATCTATCCCACGTTACTGCAGGAGCCTTGCATAGACAGCCTTCTCCCGACCCATGGCATTCAGGCTGCTTTTCATAAGGAGCACTGTGGAGGTTTTTTTCTTTTTCACCCCCTCTCTTTCTTACGTCAAAGGATGAGAAAATTTGAGGTATTTGTCTCATATCGTCAAGTTATTTCCCAAAACGTCAAAGCCAGTTAACACTGTTACCCGCAGTAGATGCACATTACCTCGAACTTGTTGAGTTTCTCTTTTGTTCGTGGGCTAAGAAGTATATAACCGCTGCTTTCTCTTAAAAATGAAGTTTGCATTAGTTTACTTACTAGGATGAGGAACACCTCGCCTGATGTTTGTGTAGAAATTGTATTTTCTGTTTTACAATTGATCTGTCATCTTTTTTACCTATTTATTGGTTGCAGTGTTTTTTCCTGTTGGGTCGCATGAGCTCTTATATATAAAAAGATATAAAATGTTAATGTGTTATTTGATGAAAGATATTCTCTCAAACTTCTTTTATTTTTGATGTTTATTTATTTTGAGAGAGAGAGAGAGAGAGCGCAAGCATGATCAAAAGACAGTGTGTGAGCAAGGGGAGGGGCAGAGGGAGGACAGAGAGAGTCCCAAGCAGGCTCCACACCAATATGATGCCCAACATGGGGCTTGATCCCAGGAACCCTCAGATCTCGGAGTGAACTGAAGTCAAGATCGGATGCTCAACAGACTGAGCCCCCAGGGGCCCCTCTCAGTCTCCCGGTTTCCTTTTTGTTCTGGGGACTTTGGATAAACAAACTTTAGCTTATCATATAGCTAAATCTATCAATCTGTTCCTTTGTTGTTTCTTTTATTTGTTAAAATTCTGGGAAAGTTTCCTCATCAGGATTTTGATACGTGTTTAATTCTATTTCTGTAAATTTTTATACTTTATTTTATATTTAACTCTTTAGTGCATTAACATTTATCTTTGTGAATTGCATCCAATCGTACTCTATAAATTATTTTCTATTCTAAGTCTCACACAATTTATTAAATAATATATCCCTTCTACATTGATTTGTGTGACCTCTTTAGGAATGTTACATACACATACAGATATAATTGATTACACATAACAGACTGCTGTTGATTAATTTTTTGATCTCTTGCTTTGTTGCATTTTCTTATTAGAGCTTTGAAATCAGATGTATTTCATATTGAATCATCGTTTTGTCGTTTAAATCTTAGGCGAGACCTAGTTTTCTCATCCTGAAAGGAGACAGCATTTGCTCCCTGTGTCCGGTTTGAGGATTACATGAGGTGCAGTGTATCACCTCTGAGCTCAGTGTCTGGGACCCAGGGGAACACGCAGTAATGACCGTCACACTGTCATCGTCCATCTGTGGCACACCGTTTTCATTATTATAACTTTGGGTGCAAATCTTTTAGTTTTTCTGCTCATGGTTACTGGAACAACAGGTGCAAACCCGAGTAGGAGGAAGTGCTGTCTCTGTTGGGAAAACTACATATTTTGCTAATTCATCTTCTTATCAATCAAAACTGTTTTACAAATATAGAAATTAACTTTTTTAAATGGTCATAGACAGTGTTCTCTACGTTTTTCTAAGAATTATAAATGGGTTACCCCTCTAGTGTTTCTCTACCCGGTTACAGCCATAGCATAGGAAGGTCCTTCATTTTTGTATGCTAATCATGTATTCAGCCATTTTTCTGAAATAGTAATTTCATAGTTTCAGGGGTGCCTGGGTGGCTCAGTTGGTTCAGCATCTGACTTCAGCTCAGGTCATGATCTCCCAGTTCGTGAGTTCGAGCCCCGCATCGGGCTCTGTGCTGACAGCTCGGAGCCTGGAGCTACTTCAGATTCTGTGTCTCCCTCTCTCTCTGCCCCTCTCCTGCTCATGCTGTCTCTCTCTCAAAAACAAACATTAAAAAAATTTTTTTAATTAAAATTTCATAGTTTTAAAATTTCTCACAAAACTTTCTAGGCAGAGAACAATTTATGAGGAAAGTACTAACTCTCCTCTTTCTAAACCTACTTTAGTTTTAATTTTATTTTTTGTTAACTGGAACTTCCAGAGCTATTTAAACAACAGTAGTGGTCACATGCGATCTTATCTTGTTCTTCGGTTCGAGGGGAGGCTCTACATCCTGCACTTCTGAGTGACACTGTCGGTTGGCCCTACGTATAGGAAGTCAGCTTCCCATCACTGGCTACGTTCCTTAACTGTCCAAGAATCCTACCTTTATTATCTATTACTGGATTTTACCTTACGTGTTAGGCACTACTCATACGTTCCGTGTGGCTGCCTCACATTTTATTGGGTAAAGAAAATATACAAATGACATCTACTGCTTTTGTTCAATTTTTGCTCATTAGAAAATGTTTTATAGCAAATGTCTTTTTTATTTTTTATCCTGTTATCAAGATAATCATTTGACTTTCTAATTTAACCTACTGATGTCATTGAGGGATTACCTAGTACACTACAGATTTTTAAGTGTACGTGAATAGATTATTGTGTTTACTCTGTTTTATTGAAGACGTTAGGTCTCGATTCTGAGAGAGGTTTCCAAGACCCGCAAGTCCAAGGCCTGGTGGGTTTGTAAGAATTATGGAAGAGTGCTTTCTAGAAGACAGTAGGCTCAAAAAACTGACTCTTAAAGTTTTCCAACTTGCAAAACCTGCAATTCCTATGTCATAGGAAAGAAGCAAACAAACAAAAAGGATCTCTATTCTTGTACGTTTGTTGACATTTTCAAACCCTGTCAACCTCACGTTATTATACAGCTTATTTTCTTTAAATCACTGCCTTTAATCAATTGTTATGATAAAGTTTTCATTTGGAATTTTTTTCTTGATTTGCCAGGTTTGCCTAATTTCTACCCGAGAGGTCCTGATTTTATTAATTTTTGTTTTTCTGTCTTCTAGGTCACTTATTATTACTGCTTTTACTGAAGTATTTTATTTACTCCTTTTCTGTAATGACATTTTTGGGTTGTTCTAAATAATTCAGTTCACTTTTACACCTTTCTGAACAAAGGAAATGAAATGAAATAATGAAATTCATTTTGAATGAAATTCAACAAATGAATAAATTCAATAAATAAATGAAAACGTATATAAAAGCATTTTAGACTGCATTTCTGAGTTCAACTTCAGTCAACTTCTATAGGTTCTAATATGACGTTTTATTTTTTATTTCTTTTTAAATAGTCTACCACTATATTCTCGATTTACTTGTTTTTCCCTATTATGTAGTATTTTAATATTTACAGGTGATTGTTATTTTTTCCTGTTTAAACTTCTATTTTTTTTATCATACTGCAACTGGAGTATGAGTTGGTAATTCCTGGCTTTTAAGATTTACTAAAATTTCCTTCAAAGTTAATTGTAAGTTCCATACATTTACCATGGAACCTTGATCATAAAGTTAATGCCGTGTTTAATGATGCCACATTAAATATATTTGTTAATCTCATCTTATTAATTACATTGTTCAAGTGCTACACTTGATTTTTCTTCTCCACTGACCATGGACGGCTACGGGTCAAATGCTCCTGCCTCAACTGTATCCACACCGTTCTCCTTGATCCAATTACACTTCGCTTAGTGGACCTTCTGCTAGCTTATTCATAACGCTCTCTCTTCATCTGTTCATTTAATCAGCTAAACTGTTAAATGCACATGATGGGCCAGATACTTCCCTGGGCTATGGAGGTGCAGCAGGACACCCCTGTCCTTCTGAGGCTTCTATTCTGGAAGGAGAGGAAAATAAGATACATTAAATAAGTAAACCAACAAGTGTCCTAGATGATCTCAGATATATTGTGAAGATGAGCCAAGAGCATTTCCTGACGGGGAAATACAGACCTGACAAAGCATTCTGCAGCGGTCCCTGTGCCACGGGGAAGGAGGGCTCAGCGAAGGCTGTGGTTTTAAACAGGGCTGCCAGGAAAGGCCTTGATGAAAAGGTGACATTAGCCAAGACTGAAAATAGAGAAAGGGGCAGCCTGCATGGCTGTCTACAGGCGGGGTACTAAGTGCAAAGGCCCTGAGGTCCGAGCATGCTTGTTATGTCTGAGAAATAGCAAGGAAGCCAGTGCTGGAGCACAGATGAACCTTGGGGGCCTTGTTGGGCAGTGTGAACATTTTGGCTTTTAAGCAGCAAGCCATGAAGGGTTCTGAGCAGGAAAGACACGTGCACTGACTTATGTTTCGGAACTGCACTGGCAAATATGATAGCCACCTTAGGCTATCACCTAAGAAACTGGAAAAAAAAAAAGTCCATGCTTCCCGTAAGCTGACACATAGTACATGAGTCATAAATGTTTAAAAACTGAGCAGTTAACCTCTAAGGTTACAAAGTATCCCTGTAGCAGGTCCTGAAAACCTGGGCGGAGTGACCCTCTCCTCTTCACAGTACTGAACAGGAAAAGTCCTCTGTGAGCTGCAGCAGGCTTCAAGATGCCTGTTACTATCTTTCTCAGTCAGCATCAGTGACGGCAAATGACTTACATAGGATTTTACCAAGATTTCACACATAACTACATCTTGTCTTCTACACCTGAAACATAGTAGATGCTCCATAAATACTTGTGGAAGGGAAAAAAAAATGCATGGTTCTCACTACCACTCGGTTTTGCATTAGGAGTGACTGGGTTGGCTAAGTCTCCCCATGGTAAACACGTGGGAGGCGTTCTGCCCAGGATCTGGTGAGCGGATGGATGAGCTACAATAAAATCCTTCACCTTGCCTTCGGGGCGACTGTTTGAACAGTGGCCAGAGATACTACTTTCTGTTTTCAGCTCTTCGGACATGCTTTGATGAGACACAGGAATTAGGAGTAGTGGCCGGAATTAGGAGTAGTGGCCAGAGCTAAAAGATGCTAGGGTGAAATCAAGGTGATGTCATTCTAGGGCAGAGAGTCAGAAACAGAAGATAAAAACATAATCGGATCATAACTAGACCACGGGAAAGCTCATAGGATGAAAACTGTGACAGATCTGGTTGAACCGTAATTATTACCAATATGCTTATCTTAAATTCCGTGTCTTTGGTGGGATAGGTCGGAGATTAATACAGCACATGATTAATTTCACCGTGCCATGAAACCTCTCCTGCCACGTAAGAACAATCATTCCAAACACCACCAGAGTCAGGCTGTCACAGAGGTCGCTACGGCTCTGATGCGGTAACGTCTTGCATCGGAACACACGCTGTCCTCCGTCCTGTCCCAGCAGGAGTGATGTCAATAACAGCAGCAGTCAGTGACCACTGTGATGGCTCCAATACTGAAACAGGTTGAAACTTCTTAGCGCTTTGAATTCAAAGTAACATCTAATTGTTACCAAGTATTTTAAGTAACTAATTTAAGAAGATTTAAGAAGTTAGAAATCAGTCCCAAGTACAATGAGAAAACCAAGATTTCAGCTATCAAGTAGGTGAACCAGGAAAAGACAAAGGTTCTGACTCACAGAACAGACCTCTTGTTCTGTCTGTTGAAGCAAATAAATGTGCATCATTTAAATGTTCATAAATACATGGCTTCTAATAGTTTTCCTCATATGGGCTTCCCGGCGCTGCTCAAAATCATAAAACCAAAAAGAATCCACTTAAAATTATGATACTCCAAAGGTTTAAATGTAGTTCCTTAGAAGTTTTTTTTTTAATCTGATGACAACAAAAGCTTTTAAAAATACACATAGGATACAGCAAAGACTATCATTGATGATCTGTTTCATTTCTTGCCAGGAGACACCATTAAAAGTTATAAAACTGTAACAACTGTTTTCATTTATATCTCTCTCTCCGATTACCCTGATAGCGGCAGTGTCTGACAGAGGTTCAAGATCTGTAAAGCCTGTCACATTACAGAAACATGTCTCCCTAAACGAAATGTGAAATTCCAGTAATTGAAGTGATAAACCTGGTGTTTTTTGCTGGGGTACTTTTGATGAGAACGGCAGTCGTAAATTAGGAAACATTCTGTGCTGTTACATCGCGGTAAAAGCCTTCCCATTACGTGTTGTCAGTCACTCGGGATGGGCAAAGAACTCAGCTGTCAATCTAGCTAGAACACCCGAAGTTCTGTGAATGATCAATAATGAACATGTATATGAACTCCCCATTATCTTCATAGAGTTCTCTAGACAACTCTAAGCTGTTTTCTTTCCCTGAAGTGGAGCACGTCTCATTTATCCAGAACCAGTTTGGAGATTTAGGAATATTTCATTTTCTTTACATCACTTGTTTTCAAATAGCATATGAGCGTGGGGTTCAGTAAGGACAAGCATCTGCACCTGGCTGTGAGGGTAACTGTACACATAATGCAGACCTAACTGAATTACAATAACTGTTCCCTCCATTTCTTTATTGATTTTTTTGGCTAAAATATTTATTGCCTTCTGTTTTTACTTTAAAGGTCTGTTCTTTCGCATTTCTTCAGATCACACAGAAATATTCTAGAAATTATATTCCTTTCTCATGATTCTGAACAAGAGCAAAGCAAAGGAGAAACACTGGTATTCTCTCCCAAATCAGCTCACCCACCGGACATACAGGGGAAGGAAATACAGAGTCTAGTGCTTCAGCTAAAGCAGTCTCTTCAGGCTCCACTAGCGTCCACCGTAGAACGTGTGACATACTGTGTGTCTCCGTTCTTGTAACCAGATCACAGGAGGTATGTTTCTTAAGTTCCTATGAAATTTCCAAGTCACGACTCTGAGTCCAACACCTGAAGTGTAACACCCAGACTCTGACTTCACGCTCATCTGCATAGTCCTGTTCGATTTGTGCAAGTTTTAAGGAAAGAAAAAAAAAAGAGCAATAGGGATAAATTATCTTTAAGTTTTACTTTCAGCTTGGATTAAAAAAAACAAAACAAGTAAAAGTACTTGAAATGTCAATGGAAAAGATTAATGGCGACAAAGTAACTCATGTCCCTTACCCTCAACACATTAAACTTCATTTATCACATATTTTATTTTGGTTGATGGTGTAACAGTGGTCAAAAGGAAAAGAATCTACTTAAGAGGGTGAGTGGCAAGATTAGAGGGATCATTTATCTGCAATTCCTGATTTGGTTAAGAGCGTGCAGCTGTGCGCATCTTTACTGAAAGTGAACTCAGTTACTTGGAGGAAGATAAAAAGGACGAGGAGAAAGAAGAAAATGGCTTGACCTTCAAGAAAGTAGTAGAGATGACTTCTGTTGGAGGAAATTAAAACGGGGGCGTTTGGTGTCAGCCAGCGGCAGGGAAAGGACAAGGGCCGTCTGAGAATGGGAGACGCACTAAAGGCTTCGATGTGTCTGGAGCACCAAAGCCCGCGGGAGTCAAGCCGGTGACCAGGGACTCAATTGACACATGAAGACGGTCATTTCTTAATGCCCCTAAACCCCCAAGAGAAACCTTAGCTACTGTCTTTAGAAAAAGTACCACTTGAGATTCCTGAGTAAGGGGAGACACGAGGTGGACATACTCATTTTCCAAGCTTGCTCTGCGAGCCCCTTGCCTACGTGTTGACGGAGCTGGGACCAGGCTCCCAATTCGCTCGGTACACTCATCTGGTAGCAGTTACATGCAGTTCAAGGCTTTCCCTTAGAAAATAAAAAGGCTTCTATGGAGTTTGACCTGCAATCTGAAGTCTTTTTGGCAATAGAAATGTCGAGCATTGAACAAATTTCCTCAAGAACTCCAGCTATCAGAAAGCGCACTCCCCACACTGACGCACTGAGCTTAAACGGGCCGCTTTAACTTTCTGGATGTCATTTACCTGAAAGTTCAATAGGCAGAAGTCAAGAAAACACACAGACAAAAATATAAGGCAAACAGAACACACACTTACATTACTGTTAGAGAGTATGTGCGCTGCAGGGGCAGCGTTACCAGAGCTGCAGGGGTCCCCGGGGGTCCTGGCAGCTAGAGCAAGGGCCCGGGGGCGGGACACTCAACTTGCCGCCTTCCTTCCCACTCGGAGGGGGTACACGACGCTCCCGTAAACCGCCACGCCAGTCCTCCCCAATTAACACACATTTCACAAAATGCGAATGCTTCTGTTTTCACCTTGCTTCATGGGCAGAAGTCCAGAGAACTGAACCACATGTTTTTCTCTTTTAGACAAAGCCTTTTGGGGGCTTTTTATTCGAGAGGGATAAAGGAGGGAAGGAAGGGGTGTGCTCCAAAGTAAGGAGGGTTTCTTTTCTCTGCTGCCATTTGAATTTGTCATTAAAAGTGCAAAGGAAAAAAAAACAACTACTCATCACTTAATAAATATGGATCTACAACAACTCCTGCTGTGAAGCATCACGTCTTCACTCCGAAAGAGAAAAACGAGTTTCTCCCAAACCTTTATTTGAATTTGCACGAAACACACTTTCCTAAAATTGCCCACATGTCACTGCATCTATTTTTCTTTTTAAATCAGGCATTAAATATGCATCCTGACTCCCACGTAGGCAATCTGCAGCACAGCAAAACGACTGTGTATTCAATTATAGGCTAAATAAATATAGCAAACATTAGGGGGGAAAGTTTCCAACTCTGTGGGCACCAGGCAGGTCTTCTCCCCCTTGCGGAACCACAGGCTCGGGGTCTGGGGTTGCAGGGACATACGCTGAACCTTCTGGGAGCTGTTAAAAAGCGGGCCTCTTCCGTAGTTGGATACAGGGTCAATTTGGAAGGAAAGAAAGATAAAGAAAAAAGAAACTTATCTGTGGAGCTAGTCGCTAAATCTAGCATGTGTTTAAAAGTGAAAACAGGTTTTATTTTAATGAACAAAATAAGCCACTCATACAATAAGGTATTTAAATTCCCTTTTCTCTATTATGAAATTAGGTTACCATTTTTGTAACAAACTGAACTGCAAAACAGCAAATTCACCACGAAGTTAAGGTTTTTTTCCTTCATCCTTGTTCGACGGCAGAGGTTTTTAGACAGAGGCTACCACGAGGCGCCGGCCGTAAGACCACGGGGACTATCTGCTTCTGACCCTTCTATTATTGTCAGCCTCATTCACGGTTCCAATAACGCGGGAGAAGTACTTTTGTTTGAAGTCACTGCTATGCGTCTTCTACAAGCTCAGTAAAACTGGAAAACACGTTGGGGTTAAAAAATCCTAAATCACTGAAGTCTCACACACTGGACTCCGCACCTGCACCCCACCTGAGCCTTCTAGGGCTCCTCCTGACTGACGCACAATGGGGATGAGCTTGGGGCTCAAAGCCAGGGTTCGCGGAAGTGTGGGGGACAGTCTGCAGTGTGAGCCCGGCCGTCACGGCGAAGAGCCGGCACAGGGCTTCACGAGAGCCACCACTTTGCCACTTAAACACATCCCAACAGCCAGGTGGGAGGTCCTGGCTGAAGGTTTAAACAAGCATTCTAATATACCACGTGATAAATATTTAGACACGATATGAATTTAAATCCCACACTTCTTAAAGATTTATGTAAATTTTGCTAGGCTATTAAGAAATCTTCCCAAACACAAAAAATCCATTTGTCACTGGGCAAAATTTATACAAAAAAGTATTTCAAACAAATATACCAGATTTGTCCCATAATTTATAATTTCTTCTTATAAGCCTTTTCAAAGTAGAATTACAATGCAAGTTTGAGACAACGCAAGTTTATGAAATGGTACCATTTAAGTAGACTCTACTTGATAATTTAAAATACGAAGATGGAAAATCCAGTATTTGTTCTTTCATTCAACAAATATGCATTAATGGTTCCTTACAAGTATTTTCTGACTTTGGAAGAATATTGAAACGGACCAATCTTTTCTTACTCTCTTCTTTTCCTCTACCACTTGGTTCATGTTGGTGTGAGCACAGATACCTACCACAGCACTGTCTTCAGGGGTGAAGAAGAGAAATAACCCAAACGTCCGTGTCTACAGGAGATAGTGAATAAACTCTGGTGTGCTCACAATACTGTACACTTCCTCAGATGAGTCATTAGACCCTTATCTACTGACCTAAAGGATAAAAGCAAATTACAGAACTGTGTGCATCGGGTTGCGTCCCTTCCCGTCCATAAGCCGTGATGAGGGCATGTGTTCTCATTCCCGAGAAGATGTGACGCACGCCGAGTTGTGAACAGCAACTTCGTTTTTCTTCGTTCGTGTTTGTGCTGTTTCTCTTGTTACAAGTCAATTATTTGGTAAATTAAAAATATCTAATCAGGAAAATGAAAACTGAGCACAAACCAGAAGTGGCTTAAAACGGAGACTCAAGATTTTAACCCACTAGTTCCACGCCGGCATGCTACGTGCTTGGTTCCATCAGGGTCTCCACTCGCGGCCTGACGCAGACAAGGCAGAGCCTCCTTTGGGCCATTAGGGGATGCTGCGTTCTCTGTTACTTTTATGAGGATTTGACTGTACCTGACGAGGGACTGTTCTCTGTTAGCGTGAAGGAGCAGTGTTTTACGGACAAAAGACTTGTTTGCTACCTGAACTGGTGCTTCTCCTTAAGGAAAATATCCATTTAGACGGACCCATAACCAGGAGGCACGTGAAACCAGTAATAATTAGTCCAATGCACAGAGGAGAGGTGTGCAGCAAGAAGGACCCCCCGCTCCTTAGGGGAAGCAAGGGGGTGGCCGGAGTCACTCCTCGGGGGTCCGCCTCAGCTGCACCTGGGGACTCTGGGAATCCGCCCAGTGTCCACCCTGGGGCTGATCCCATCGGGCCCGAATCTGCCAGCGCGGCCGGGTCACTGTACCTCACTGTGTGAGCAGCTGAAGACACACATTCCCGGCCATGAAAATACGGCAAACATCATGGAGACCAAGCGTGCGACTCAAGGGGCGGGAGGCACTGAAGTGCTAGAAAAATCACCCACAGTGACCCACTTATCACCCTGGCGACACAGGACCCGCCGCAGGCTTCGTCCGTCGTGCACACGACTCTGCCGTGAGCTGCCCACCTCCTCTGGCCTACGGAAGCCCGCACAGGTGTGTGCACACCCCCAACAGAGCACACTGCACCTGGCTGGTCTCGGGAGCCCGGCGGAAACCACGTCCCTGCCTCTTGGCGGATCTCACGGGCGGGGGCGGGCAGAGAAGTGACTGGGGACCCTTGGAAGTGAGACTCCTTCTCCCTCTCCCTCGGCAAACCCGCAGTCAGAACGTGGCCGCTGCCACCACAGGGCGTCTGCGGGAGTCCAAGAACCACCGACACGGAGCGGTTTCGGATGACGTCAGTGTTTCTGCAGGTTTCCCACTCACGACGCTCTCCGTTTGGTTGTACTTCACTGTTACTTTGTTTGTCTAACTTATCAGCGACATGTGAAGCCACCGTACCCGTTCACGCTAGAAACGAGTAAGAAACGCAAGGGGGGTCTAAGTGGCAGCGGATGGACTTGATTTATAACTTTTAATGAACTCAAATAATTTGGACGTGAGACCCACGAAGATCTTTGTATCAATCATTTTAATCATACTTACTGTCCTGCCGTCCTTTCCCTTCTGGGCACCGCATCGCACCCCCGGTAACACCCCAACGCCGACAGTGCGCGCCTGCAAGTCTGCCTTCCTGCAGATGTTACTGCTGACCCTCGCTGGGGGTGCTTTTTCTCAAGGCCCCGGTTCAAATCCGTGTCCTTGGGGCCTGAGCTGCCATGTCTGAGCTCTGGGAGGTCCACAGTCCCTGGTCCGTGGAGGGCGTTTCTCCCAGGCACAGTGAATGGCTCAGAAAACTTTTTGGCTGCTTGGCCCCAAGTACACAAAGTGTGTGGTCCCCCGCCCCGCTCAGAAGGTGACCTCTGGTCTGCAGTTCTGTGTCCTGGTCCGGGTCACTGTCCCTCTCCCTTCCTCACTGGTAACTATCCAAGTTCCCACATGTCTCCAGAAGCAGCTGTTTTCAAGGAAAAGAACGTGTCAAGTTTATAGACTGCAGCTGGATGAGAAGTCTGGCTTTTCAGTGTCGTGTCACCTGGTTTCCCTCCTAAATCCACCTTTTTTTATTTTTTAAGTCATGGGTCCCTCTAAAAGCAAGGCCGTCCTGGCAGGGGGAGCCTGTCCAGCTCTGAGTCCATCTCCAGGACCGCACAGGCCGCAGAGGCCGAGGGGGCCGGGGCGGTGGCGGACTCGCCGGTGGGGGCAGCGGTCGTCAGCGCCCGGGGACACCTGTGCCGATGCGCATGGCGGCTCCTCGATGGCCTGCTCGTCTCTGCCGAGGAGCTGTGGCCTGTCCTTCCACAGGGCCGAGTCCGGCTCTCAGGTGCTCTTCCTGCACTTCCTTCTCCTGTATGGGGATCAGAAACGGGGGACCGGGGACCGGAACGGGAAGAGTCGACCCTGGTGCTGCTGCTGGACCCCGGGGGGCGGGAGAGGGGGGCAGTGGCTTGCGGACCTGTAGGCCGGTCCTGCCTTACAAAGGCTCCCCGGGGCGGGATGCGAGCCGAACGGGATAGCGCACCCTCATGAGCTCATGGCCTGGTGTCCCCCGTTACCAGCATCCCAGTCTCCCGCCGCCCTCACAGCTCCTCGCCACGCTTTTATGTATAGTTTTGGAAAGTAAAATTTATGCCCATGGGAATGGGCAAATCTTCACGGAACTGTTGTCCCAAGTGGCTACACCTGCTGTGACCCGCGCTGTCACTCTGTGACCGAATGGAATCTTTCGCTGTAGGAAGTTCCCCGTCCTGCCCGTTCTCTCTCCCCTCACTCAGAGGCAACTGCCGTGTCATTTCTTTCTTTCTTTGTTAACCTCAGGTCAGTCTTGCCTACTCTAGGATTTCATACACGTTGACTGATGCAGGACTTGGTTTCCTAGGTACGGCCTCGCGGACTCAGCGCGGTGCCCGTGACCCTGCTGCGCCGCGTACCCGCAGTTCCCCTGATTCCTGAACAACAAATCACAACAGTGGCTCTCCGAATGTAAGCGCTGGCGCAACAGCCCGACGCCGGACAACAGACTCTGCAGGCTGCCCCCTGAGAGACACTCTCTCCTTTCACGTTTTTGTCTTTGGCTACTACACCTGTCCCAGCTATAGGATGCAAGACCTTTTATCTCTGTTAAGTCTAAGACGTTACTGACGGCACCAAGCAATCGGGACTCCTGATCAGAAGTAATAAAATGAAAGTCCAAGTCCCCCCGGTGACGGCTGCCATGGCACGCGACTGCTCTCTTGGCGGTACAGGGCGGCACTTAGCAACCGGGCTCTGGACTCCAACTACGTGACTTCAAATTCTGGAAAAGTGACGGAAACAATCTGTTTGGACTCGCTTTACCGTGGATGAGGGATAAGGACACTCTTACAGTAGTTACTTTGCAGATCAAACGGTTCTGTGATTGTGACAAGTAACAGAGTTCCTGCCACAGTGAGTGTTTAACATGACACTCTTCTAGCGTGCCATCGCCACAAAATTCCCAGTCTCTTCCCTAACTCAGCCTCACAAGAGTTACTTCACGTTATGCAACACTTAGCTAGGAATCCAGATACTGAACAAGATGTACATGGTTTAATTCTCCTGAAAGAATTTGCACTTAAAAATAAGTCTGTTACCAAGTGTGTATCCTGAAAGGTAGGACGTATAGGGCTCATGCATTAGCTCTGGGGGATGCTTATTTCATTCATTCAACTCTGAGCCAGACCTTATGGCGGGTTATTTCCCTGCTTACCATTTATCACCAGTGGATCACAATATTTGGGACTACCTCAAAAATGTGTAAAACAATCAGCTCTGAAGTAGCAGGACAGAATTCAGTGGCTTGATACAAGAAAAACAGACAAAAATAAATAGCTCTTTGATAAACTGGATGTAAGTAAAATAATTGAAAAGTTCTGTACAAATTGCTACAAAAATATTTACCATACAGGGAAAACAACTGGCTGAATGATCGAAAGCTTGAGTAAATGGTGAGAAATAGTGTTCTATAAGGAAATTTTAAAATCATAATGATGACAACTTAAAGTATATTCTTGAAGAATGTATGAAATAAGAGAAATGAAAAGGATCTGTCCTATTCAATGTCAGGAGAGAATACAAGACAGTAAGAAAAAGAGTGAGTCCCTGAGGCAAGAGAAGAGAGTTAGTGCACCAAGCAGAATAGAGAATCTGGAGGGAAAATAAAATACACCGGAAAGTGATCATGAGATAAAGGTAGCATTTCAAATCAGAGAGGGAAGCATGGATTACTCAACAAGTGTACTGGGAAAATAACCAATTTGGGGAAAATGAGGTTAGACCTTCAGGTCAGACGTTATACCAAAATATGTCCCAAATGGATCGAAGGTTTGGATTCGTAAAAATAAGACCATAACAATACCAGGATGTAATCAAAATGCTCCCACACCGCTGAAATCAAAAGGTATGACACTGAAGCCAGACATCACACTAAATGTTTATCTTAAAGATAAAACACATCGTTGTAGTTGAAAGACGAACAAGGAGTTTACAAAGCCAAGAGCACAGTAAGAAACGCACAGGAGAGCGCCGCGTCTCCCCCCAGTCCGGAGAGCTACGTGCTGGACAGACCACCATGCTGGGAAGGAAGGCCGTGCGCCCACGCGAGGGCCCGGGGAGGCGGGGGTGGAGAGCCTGCTCTGGGGCGCGTCCAGCGGGAGCAGGGTGGGAGAGGGCGGCTTGGCGACACGCACCACAGCTCTGGAATCAACGGCTCCTGGATCCTCCTGCTCGGAAGTGCAGGCCCTTGGCGGCTCATCCTCTGAGAGGAGTGGACAGGCCACCTCCTCGGGACGCCTCCCCAGCCACTCGCAGGGGATTATGCTGCAGGTCTCGCCGGCCGTGGGCCGGGTGCTTTTCCCACAATGCATCTTCAGAACTGGACAATGAAGTTGTGTGTGTAATGGTGACAGTCCCTTCTCCTCCACTGGACAGCAAGACCTATGGCCATTCCTGTCTCCGTTCAGGGCCGTGCTTACAGCGCAGGGGGTCGTGCCTGGAACATGGCAGGTGAACTCAGTAGATCTTTGCTGTATCCTTCCAGTGACTTGCAAAGAGGTCATCGATAAAATCTACACGGGCTCCCCGATGTCCACCACTCGCATCCAGCCTTGGCACCACATACAATGATCTTCACAGTTTGCTACTAGTTTGACTTTGCAGCCTCACCCCTACATCCTCCCCGACATAATTATGGTCTTTGAAGTTTTTTAAAGTTTATTTTTGAGAGAGAGAGCGAGACAGAGTGTGAGTGGGGAGGGGCAGAGAGAGAAGGAGACACACAATCCAAAGCAGGCTCTAGGTTCCGAGCAAGTGTGCAGCACAGAGCCAGATGCAGGGCTCAAACCTACGAGCCGTGAGATCATGACCTGAGCAAAAGTTAGGCCCTTAGCTGACTGAGCCACCCAGGCGCCCAGATGGTCTTTGAGCAGCCACACCAAAGACACTCACTTGGAGCCTATGCATTTCAAGGATTACTTCTCCTGCCTAGAATACCATGTACCTCCCTGTCTAGAAAACACCTTTCAAAACCTAGCTTCTAACTCCACAGCCCAACTGCAGAGAGCCGAGTGAGCCTCTATGAACGTTCCTGTGGCATCGGACACAAATTTCCCTTCTAGCACCTCTTGAGTTGCAGGATAATCATCTACTAACATATTTTCTTCTCTACTTGAGACCAAGAGCCCCCTGAAGGCAGCAGCTGTTTCATTCTGTGGACCTTGACACTGTATTCTCTGATTACAGTGCTTTCTTAAAAAAAAGTCTTTTCATGTTTATTTATTCTTGAATTTCAGCAAAGTCGCAGGGTACAAAAATCAATGTACAGAAATCAGCTGCATTTCTATACACCAATAATGAAGCAACAGAAAGAGAAATCAAGAAACTGATCCTATTTACAACTGCACCAAGAACCATAAAAATATCTATGAATAAACCTCACCAAAGATGTATTCTTGAGAAAGAGAGCCAGACAGACGGGGTGGGGGAGAAGGGGCAGAGAGGGAGACAGAGGATTGGAAGCAGGCTCCAGGCTCTGAGCTGTCAGCACAGAGCCCGATGTGGGGCTTGAACTCACAGACCACTAGATCATGACCTGAGCTAAAGTCAGATGCTCAACCGACTGAGCTACCCAGGTGCCCCCATTATAGTACTTTAAATGATACACTAGTAACAAGTAGAAAAGCTAAAACCACACAAACATCAGGAAATATAAGAACAATTTAAAGTAACTTACGAGATTAAAGAGGAAATGGAAATGGAAATCAGGAAACATTTAGAGCTGAAAGATTTCATAAATTCTAGAACATTAAAACTTGGAGGCTGCAGCTAAGGCATTACTTAGAGGGAAATTCAGGTCCTTTAGTGTCAGCACCTATAAAGCACAGAAATCAGGCAAGTGTTTAAGCATTCAACTTGAGAAGTCAGGAAAACAAAATCAGAGTGAACAAAAAAGTGAAAAATGAAGGAAATAAAAATATAAGAGCAGAATTTATTAAACATAAAACTAAGAGTGAGAAGAAGCTATTTTGGAGACCAGTAAGATTAACAGGCCACACTGGAGCAGTAAGCGAGTGCGCACAGAGGACCACGTTAGCGATGCATCGGGAGAGGTACACACAGACGCTCTGAGCCACATTCCCAGACAGGCCTGCCAGTTCGTCCACCCTGCCCTGCCCACACCTTCCCATTCGGATCCCACACTTCCCCTTAATAGAGACTGGGCAAGGGGAAATTCCTATGGGACGTCAGCACTGTGTTCTAACAGAGACTCAAAACTCCTACGGGCCCATGGTTGACTTCGGTTTTCCCGAGCATGCATCTCCAAGTCCGCGCACGTCGGTTCCCCAGATGTCACGTGGCACGTCACATAGTGCAACAAGCCCGGCAAGATGGTGAGCTTGGGGAGATTTCATACTTTCTGAAGCTTCTAACTTATTCAAGGATGCTCAGTTACACGGTGTGGGCTGATGGAAAAGCAATGAGAGGAAATTCAGAAAAAAAACCACTTAAAGTTTAAAGAAACTGAATACTGAAAACAAATTCAGGGCTGAAGAGGGAGGGGGAAGGGGGGTGATGCTCACGGAGGAGGGCACTTGTGGGGAAGAGCACTGGGTGTTATATGGAAACCAACTTGACAATATACTATAAATGAAAAAAAAATAATTTAGGTTCAAATTCTGTTTTAGGGAGCTGCAGTGTAGACGAGCCATCAAATACGTAAACTAAGAGCTGTGGTAACGTCAGGAAAAATAAGACAATCTTGTGTCCAAAGTTCTCAGTCCCGTTAATACAAATATATTTTCCAAGTTGCTTATCTTCTTTGTTTTTAATAAATCTCTCTTAAGTTAAAAAACCAAAATTACCCATCCAATGAAACTACGCCAGCTAAGTCTGGGACAGGGTGGGGGCTGAATTAGATTGTTCAACATAAAACCTCCCACAAACAATAGCTCTAAGGGAGTGGGAGGGGGGAGGGGGAGCAGCGCAGAAAGCAAGTTCTTTTGTTTTAGAGACCAGAAATGCAACAGAAACAAAATATAGTAAAAAAATGAAAACTCAGGTACAGGAATTATGCATTTCATACTGAATAATTATTTCTGCACTGCCCGTAAATCCTCTCTGGTAAGCTGTGCATCTAAAACTCATCGAACTGCCAAGGGGTAAACGCAGCTCCATCCATCAAGCAGCCACTTGACAAATACATTCCATAATAGAAGTTTATTTTTATGGGAGGCTGAATCAAGGACTTTCCCATGCATACAAAAACTTGTCAAAATTATTTATGAGTCTTGCTGAGACACACAATATGTCATATCAAACTCCTATTTTCCTTCCAAGCACAGACTGTCAATATCTCCGCTACTATCAATAACGTGGACCACCGCTGATAGAGGCCCGCGGGAGCCGAGGTCATCTGCCCGGCCCAGCCGCTGCCGGGCCCGTCTCTAACCGCAGTCAGCTGCGAAGAAGCCATTTACCACCTCGATGAGGAGCAGTTGAGGTGCGCGCTCGGCGCTTGGGACTGCGTCCAGAGCCTTCGCAACATCAAGTAAAATGGAAACATATGCTTGAGAAATTATGGTTGATTATGGCTGGAGTAAAACAAAAATAACAAGATATTTCAGCTTTCATTTTGCACACAAAATATTGGTCAAGGCTGATAATCATGAGACTCATGGAGACAGCCCATCCCCACTGAAGCTGCCGTCCTGTTTCCGTGGGTGGAACCCGGGGACGAGGCATCTGCGGAAGGCGGCGTGAGCTTGGCTCTGCCCCGCCTCATCCGGCCACCATTGTAGTTCGTGAGGAGGCGTTTCCTCTAGGGAGTTCGTTCTTCCACGCGGAGAGGGACGGAGAGGGGCCGCTGAGATGAGCCACGGCCACAGGAAACTGCATTCTTATTTTCCAGCTCGGGGGCAATGGGAACGGCGGTCTCCGCCTCCATGGGCCCTGGGAGCCGGCGGATGCAGCTCCAGCCCAGTGTCTCTGAGAGATCCCCTTCCCCAACGAAGGGCGTTTGATCGCCGCCCTTGGGCCCAGGTGCTATGGCGCGCCTGGCCCTGAGGCCATGGGCAAGACCGGAGCCACACGGGCCACACTTCGGTGGTGGTAGTGGGCGGGCAGGGGGCGTGGCTGTTGAACGCCTACTCCGCTTTCTCAGCACGAACAGAATCCCTCCTTGTGGGCTTCGCTTCAGGATCCACGGCTCTCGCAGTCCCACGTCTGTGGGGCGGGGGCGGGCGGCTGCCGGGACACCCAGGGGTTTGCAGGGTGCGTCCCCTGGCCCGCGGGGACTTGCCAGCTGGTGCTGCGGGGGTGACGCTCCCCTGCAGGGAGCGCTGGGCCGAAGGCTCTGCCTTTGCATCGGATGAGAGTCACTGTGACTGGTCTCGCCTGCTGACACGGATGTGGTGTGAATTTTTTTTTAATTTTTTTAATGTTTTATTTATTTTTGATACAGAGAGAGACAGAACATGAGAGGGGGAGGGGCAGAGAGAGAAGGAGACACAGAACCGGAAGCAGGCTCCAGGCTCTGAGCTAGCTGTCAGCACAGAGCCCGACGCCGGACTCGAACCCACGAACGTGGGATCTGACCCGAGCCGAAGCCAGAGGCTTAAACGACTGAGCCACCCAGGCGCCCTGTGGTGCGAATTCGATCCTACAGGCGAGTGCACAGTGCAGAGAACACAGGAGACACCGTGCACATACTTTGAATGTGCTGTGTATGTGGGGCAAACAACACAAGAGCGAGGGGCCCGGCAGCTGCGTGGCTGAGGGACGCCGGGAACTGTCCTGCTGTCTCCTGACTGGGACTTAAACTCACTGGTCTGGATCCGTGCACGTAACTTTTAATTTGGTTTTGTGGAATGTCTACACTCAGTACTAACACAAGTGGGTCAAATGATAGAAATCTACTTTTTTCTGGCAGAACTGTCGCAGAGAGTTAACAGGAAAGGGGTTCCCCTAAACACAGTCATCTCTCCGATCTTCCCAGTTCCTGTTTTGAAACAGACTCTGAACGCCACGCAGAGCCCTCCCCAAGCCTACAGAGCTGGTCCACGGGCTGCAGTGATTCCCGTCCATTAGGAACGTAAAAATACACTCCGTGGAGGAAAGCGGGCCATAGAGCACTGTAGCTCATTCTGTGTACGTTCATGGCTGTCGAGCGGAGCCACAGTGGCACATTCTGAGTAAAGAGGGGTAACTTCGACCTGAGAAGTAAAACTCAGAGCGTGACTCCTGACCCGCGTGCCAGGAACGCCCTCCTTCTGTGTGCAAGGCCACGGCGATGAGCTACCTTTATTTAGGCTTTCAAAACAATTGTTTGAAATAACTGGAATGTGTTTCCTTCAGGGAAGCCACAGTGTTTCCAGAAACACGGAGCTGACGTTACTTAACAAAAGTACGTCTACTACTTTCAGACAAAGACAAAAAGGAAATCTGGAGGTTTGTGTGCCCGTAACAAAGCACGGGCTGCCGCGTTGAAGCCGAAGTCAACGTATTGGGCTGAACTTCCAATAATCTGCTAGCGGACAGCGGGCAGGGGTGAGGGGGGAACGCCGTTCCGTGGGGAGGGCAGAGTCCGGCCTCTCTCTACAGAAAGGAGCGCAGGATGCCTAGAGGGCTGGGTGACCAGCTCGCGGTGACTTCGTGGCCCCGGCCGGCCTGTGCTCCCCACACTTGGAGCCGCGTGGAGGGTGCTGAGGAGCGGCGGGGAGGACACCGGTGCAGAGAGACGGGTAGAAATCTCTTCACCTTGGGAACGACCCCTGCTTCTGCGTTCAGGAGTCTTTACGATATTACGGTAATTACGAGGGGCTCTTACAGAACAACACCATGCACATTTCCCACACTGGAGCCCTTCTGGGCGAGTTGGGATCGGAGGTGCGGCCGCGCGGGGCTCTCCCAGACAGAGCCCTCTGGCTCGGGGCCGCACACACGTGTCCACACTCGTCCACGCTCACTGCGGGCTGCAGCACGAGCCCTGTACCCCCACCAGGACCCAGCATGGGCTACACTTCTGTTCCCGTTGTTCCAGCAACACCGCCAGTTTTGAGAAAACGGAGGCGCAGAAGACTGAGTGCCTCATGTGGAGGCTGAGACGAGGGTGGGCTGGTTTCTGCCCGTGGAGTCAGTCTGGGGCCCGACGGGGACTTTGCCTCAACAGCCCAAGACACGGCTTCTCGGCCTCAGCACGGAGGCCTCTTGGCCAGGATGCACATCGTGGGGTGATCGGCAGCAGCACTGTCCCCAAATGTCCCCGGTGGTGGGGAAGCACCCTCAGCGGAGCCCCTCTGGTCTAATCACTGACTCAGTAACTACACGATCCGCCATACTTCAGCGTCTGTTCTCGGCTCCATCTCTACAAAACAGGCTTTTGAGATTTCGAGTTCCCTGTTGCTACCGTCACTAAGGACGGGTGTGGTGCCTTCAGGTGGGCAAAAGCAATGGCATTAGCCTTACCAGATAAACTATCGGACCCCGGTTTGATTTGAATTTCAGATACACAACAAATAGTCTTTTTTAATAGGTCCTAAATATTGCATTATTTGTTGTGTATCTGAAATTCAAATTGAACTATGTGTCCTATATCTTTATTTGATAAATCTGATGATGCTATGTTACATGGTCTGGAAAAACAATCTCTCCTCCTTTCTACAACTGATAATCAGGGATGGGGAAACAAAAAAGAAAATCAGGGTTAAAGATGCATATTTTGCATTTTGGGTAACTTAGAAATGGTTCCGTTATGTATTAAATACACTGTTTTCCTTTTGCATTTATTACATATAGTACTTTACTATCTAAAGGAGGTGCCTCTCATGCCTACTTACCTTAAAATTGTGCTCTTAGCACAGCAAGGCTGCTCCCTGCTATCTGACAATGCTGTGTAATTTTTAAAAAAGAAAAAGAAAGGTCTTCTCTAACAGAAATCCATAAGCTATGTAACTTTCTGGCTCAAAGGTTATGTGACCCCTTAAGGTTGTCAGTTCAATGCCAACTCAGACGCATTTCAGAGTATCATGAGATTCAAGTTACACTACCACATTCTACTTCCGACTCCCCCAAACCTTCTCTGACTCTCATGATTACATTCCTTATTCCCCCAAAACTTCCAACTGCCTAAGCTTTTGCTTAATTTATTCCTATTCCATTTACCTATCTTCTCAATCTTTTTCTTTTTATTAAGTCAATTTTTCTCTTTCCCACTTAAAAAAAAAAGTTTCACATGAATACACAACTCTGGATACTTCAAACAACACAGGTACCTGCCGTGTAAGAGGCGAGTCTGCCTTCAGAACCCTGTGCACATGTCACCTGCACGCAAACATGAATGTGCAGTTTACGTCTCTGTAAGTCAAACGATGACTAGATCTACAGGTTTCGGATTCCACACTCTTCTACAGCACACGACACGATCTACAGAAGTCATGCTTTGCTTCCTTCACGGACCCACCCATGCTCATCTCTCCAAGCTGAACGCCTACTGTTACAGCCCACATTTCCAAGGTATCCCTGTCCCCCACCCCCAACTGCCCTTTTCCTTCTTCCTTCTGTGCCAGGAACTCTGTTTGCTTCTGGAGAAACACACACGGTGAAGGCCAGGCTCTTGCCCAGAGGAGCTCGGGGCTGGTAGGACCTCACGTGATGGGCATTGATGACTCTGAACAGAAATGATCCATTTTATGCAGGGACTGCAAAAAGACCATTCTGAAAGTGACAACGAATCAAGCACACTGGGCAGAATCTGAGGAGATATCTACCACATCATACAAAAGGCCACGAGTCCCTTAACGTGGGGCTGCTGTCATCATTCCGATTACTGTAATTGTTCTCCAAGTGTCTTCTGAGCACACGTGTCCCCTTCCCAGTGGAACCCCCAGTGCTCATGCTTATCTATGTCCCACAACGCTCTTAGCACAAGGTTGATCGCAGAGTTAGTGGGCAAATATTAATTATAACTTCACAGTGAACACGGTATTCCCCGTAATAAAGTAGATTAAAATTTCTAGCAGAAAAAAGGGTGCAAAATCAAAGAGTAAAAGCAGGTGGCTCTTTTGTGAACTTAAACCCAATGGCGACTTCCTAGCACAGTTCCTGCCTAGCCACGTGGCGACAGGCCAGAGTTTTCCTCAAGGAAGAAGTTCTCTAAGGAGAACTGACCTGCACACAGCACGCTAGGCTGACGACGCTGTGAGACTAACCAAGACAAAGAGGCGGTGCCTTGACAGAGGCGCGTCATTTTAGCCTTGTGATTCGGCAATGACAGCTGAGTGACATTCACCCTTCACAATGTAATCGCTGTACAGATTGCTAAGCTCCTTTACGACCATCTTCTCTGTATATTCTCCTAAGAATCTTCTGAGCTAGGACTCTATCAGGCCTTTTAAAATTAGTTACTTTTGAATAGGCACCATATTTACCTGGTTCAAAGTTCTAAAGGTCAGGCCAAGTATACAGTAAAAAACAAACGTAAGAGAATACAGTGAAAATAAGTAATGATCTAAGTGTGATGTATACGAAAGGGGAAAGGCACCTTACGAGGACAAACCCCCCAATTTTATGGAAAAATGGACTGGAGAACACAGATACAGGAGTTTTGACCACACCAGGGCCGCTAGTGGAAGGACACGGGCTTGTCCGGTGCTGGAGGAGGCAAGAGGCAGTGGCAGGGTTGACAAGACACAGAAGAAAGGGGCTAGGTCCAAGCGGTTTCATTTCATTCAAAAAGTAATATTATTGAGCACTTCTACTTTGCCTTTGCTGAGCCAGGCCAGTTGGGTCAAGAAGAGGAAGTAAAACCGCCCCGGCCCCAAGAGAATGAAAATCCGCAGAAACAAAGGATCCTTAAATATGCCGTGAAAGGCCTGTGTTCAAATCCCAGCTCTGGCACAGCAGGGACCGTGTGGACAGCAGACCCAAGCGCCGGTCCTGACTGATCGCTGGCACTGGGTTCCTCACCTTGACAATGGAGAGATCACGATAATCCCGCACGCATGGCAGAGATCCCCAGAATGCCGAATGTGGGGGTGATGGGCGCGAGGTGCATGGATATGGAAGGTGCTAGGGCCCCACGAACAGTGGAGACCAGTCAAGAGTAATAGGGTCAAGTCAAGTTTTGGCAGGAAACACATCTTGGGAAGAAAGGACGTCTTCACGGCAGACAAGAGAAGGGCTGTCCCCATGTGGGGTTAACTCTGGAGTTGCATGCCGTCAGCCATGTCTGTGTGAAGCCACCGCTGCTGAAGCAGCTCCTCAGAGAAGCAGGACCACCCCGGCCAAGGTCAGGGGCCAGGATGCTGCCAGGGGGACCACCCCGGCCAAGGTCAGGGGCCAGGGCCACAGGGAGGGCCCCAGGGCCAGGACACTGCCCAGACGGGGACCCAGCCGCGGCAGGAGCCAGCGGTGCGAGGTGGTGACAGAAGAGGCAAACAATGTTGACACTCACATCCTAAGGCCAGCAGTGAGCAGAGCCAGGTGGCCCGTGTCAGCCCTGCGACAGCGCCAGGGGCAGACGTGACGTGGGAGCAGGAGGAGACAGACGGGCCGCCCATGAGCCAGCGTTGCTTTGGGTGGCAGGGCGAGGAGGAGGCCCAGCCCATTTTCCCACTGGAAACACACGCTTACGGCTCTCACCTTTGCAGGCGGGACGAGAAGGCGGCCGCAGCCGGCAGGTCACCGGGAACAGGGCACACACGAGGACTTCGGGGTTCAGCTGGGGGGTCAAAGCCACTGTCTGACATGGTCGGGATGGCTCAGAGAACACCCCGGAGTCGCACACACACAGGGTCTGGTTTCCGTTATGCTGTAGGAGGCCGCCTCTTTGGTCCGCACCCCCCACAAGCACACGTGCGCCCCAACCATCCCCCCACTGTCCGGGACTTTGTCACCAGCGCGGCAGGGCGGGCAGGACCGCGGACCCCATGTGGGCCCCTAATTGTGAAGCTCTTATGAGGGTTGAACCTGATCATTCACTGAATTGTTGAGTTGATGGGATTCGTGTAGCCGGTTATAAATTGATAATCTAAATTAATTCATTCAAGCAGAAATCGATTTTGTAACTCCTCGAGAGCTTGTAATGATGCTTACCTCCCACTGCTCGCCCCGTCCTCGGCTTCATAAAGCTGGTCGGAACAGCTGGATTCAGGTGACCTGCTAGCTCATTAAATCTGTTACATGTTCCTTCTAGTAAATGATATTAAGCCGAAATGTCCTAACGTTGATTTTTTTTCTTTAATTTTATGACAGAAATAACCTAATTTGTAACACAAAATAACAATCTCCTTGGATTACTTTGCCTTGTTAAAATATTTTATGCATTTTTCATTTACACAAAGGTAATGGAAAACCACTTAAACTATCTGTTATTTAAACCACAAGAGATATGTTACTGAAAGTCTGATAGCTACAAAAATGATTGTCTCTTCATCGTCTTTACTTTATATCTGTAATAAAAGGCAGACAATTCAATTCATTGGTTAGTAAATAAAGTACGGTAGTTTTTATTTTATTTTCTCGGCATTGCTAGAACTAAAATCAGATTGCTTTTTAAATTCATTTAGAAATAAGACTCATTACTTTCCTTTCCTCTTTCTAATCTAAAATGTCTAATGTCCGTTCGGATCCTCACATTTTCTTCATCAACAGAAGTTGTAACCTAATTCTAAATCCCATATTAAAAGAATCATTTTCCAAGCTATTCACTCCCTGTGTACTGAGGCTGAGTAATGAAATCAGAGCACCTGCTTTTTGTGCATGAGGCTATTAAATACTTATTTCTAGTAACCTCCTGATTGCATTTCCTTTTCCTAAATAAATTTAAAAATAAAAACATCCATGATGCCAAGAAGAACAATGGTAAAATACGTGTCCTAAGACTCCAAGTGACCAATCATGTTTATTGCTGTGATAAGTGATAAGCATTTCTCAAATCAAGAAAGGTGACTAATTGAAGCCCGTTCTCCTCTTCAAAGCTCTACCAGTTTACACAGCAGGGACAACACTCATCCATTTTATGGTGTCAAAAGCCTTAACTGTTAAAAATTAAGATAATGTTGTTGGCCTGCCTTTCTAATAGGAACCACCTTATGGCAGAGAGTTTATTAAACAGGCTGATCAACATAAAATAACATCACTAAACGTGTGGACATTTTAACACTACTTGTTTAGCGTTGAAAATGAACTTAAGCATTTTTCTAGATACTATCCCTGGCATTGCACTTACTGTGTGAAGTTTCCAAAGAATTTACTTTAAAAATGTCTACAGACCATAACTACTCAGGCCACGGAAGTTAAAAAGAGAATTTTAACATATTAAGAATCAATTGTTTTATAATCCTAATCTTTAAAAAAAAATTCTTAAAAGTTGGGCTTTTACTGTAAGATGCACATCCCAGAATAAAAATATGTAACACAACCACTCACTCAAACTGCATGCAGATTTCTTTGGTCTAAGATGGTCTTTAAAGGGGGAAAAAAGAGGAAAGAGAAGAGAGAAGCAGCCGACCCCCTGAGGTAAGTGAGGTGAGGCGTGCACGCCCAGAATCTCCGAGTGAGTCCCCTTCCCCTCTGCCTTTCCCATCCAACCTTCGTCCTGTGTCTTCCTTATAACATAATGCAGAATTCATCGACAATTTCTTTGAAAAATATAACCTTAGAAAAAACAGGGCAAACAGAAAGACAACTGCCATACAACGGGATATAAGACAGAATGACCCAGCGCCACACACGCATTGTCAGCAAAATGCCTCAAGAACAGAAGGAGCATCGGTTTGCAGCTGCCCTCGAGGTTCCTGGGACAGCACGACCCTTCTGACCTTAGCCTCGAACTGCCCACATCACGACTCGCCTACCCAAACCTCGACCTGGCCCGGGACACGTGGATCTCTGTCTACTGACTGCGGCGGCTTCCTAGCTGGACCCCCAGCCCCTCTGTGACGCTCCCGCCACTCAAGGGCAGCCCTCCTGAGAGCTTCAAATGTGTGTGACCTGAACGCTGCTCCCCAGCTCAGGAGCTCCCGCCCGCGAGGCCCAAGGCGCCCTGCCCTCCGGTCCTCCTTCTGCCTCATCCGCCTGAGACACGGCCGCACTGTCCTTCCAGAAGTCGGACTCAATCGACACCCAACTAACAGAATGCTCTGAAAGGGAACAGCTCAGGGATCTGGAATGGGTTTTTCACAAAACAAGTCAGACAAAGGGAACGCTTGCGGACGCGGAGTAATTAAGCTTTCTAACATGTCCTTAGAAAGAGCAAGGCGTGCAACCACAGCTCTTGGTCTCTAGAACGTCCGAATGCCGTTCCATCTCCTAGGAATTTCATTGCCTGTATGCCTTGGGAGACAATAAATCAATAAGCTTTTTCCCCCTCAGCACTCATAAAAACTCCACTTCGTCTTCAGATTCACTGTCATGAGGTTTGTTCGAGCCCTTTGCCTGCTCTTGGCACTTGCACTGTGCGGAGCCCCTATCCTGGCTGGCCCCTCTCTCTCATCTCCCTTTCCCGGGGTCCGAACGCCACCGCCGCCCTCTGGGAATGGCTGCCTGGCCAGCGGACACGTGGGCAAGCAGCAGCCTCGCATCCGAAACTCTAAGCACTGACCCGCATGCGCATCGCACGGCCACACGCCAACAGCGCGTCCACGTGGCCTGTCCCCGCCCTCCCCGCTGTCTGCCTCCGCCGCCTCAGCACTGTCCGCAAGACTGCGGCATCTCCTGACGCCGTTTCTCTGGCCATTTTTAATTTTAATCACTTTTGTGTCCTTCTCAGTTATTTCTTCACAGGAAATGTGCCGGGCTGTCTGCACATAGGGCCTTGACCCACCTTGGCTTTTGCTTTTCCTAACCGTTTATTCAGAAATAATTTCAAGCTTACATTTTACGAGCAGAGCACAAAGAACTCCCTTATGCTTCGGCCGCACTTCTCACTGTGCACGTTTTCAGCGCTTGCAGTGTCTGTTCTCTATGTACACACATCACTATTTTCTTTTTTGTAAACCATTTGAGAGTAAGTTGCAGAACTGAGGCTACCTTACTGATCAATATTTCACTGCGAGAGTCCTGGGAACATTCAGACTTCATCAAAGGTTCCAGTCCTGCAACAGCGTCATTTAGAGCAGAAACCAACCAAACAAAAAGCCCCCCAAGCCACAACAAAGACAGACAGGAGACAGATGCGGTGCGGGGCCCTCCCCAGGAGCGCGCGCTATACTCAGTGCCCGCCCACCTCCCCTCTGCTGGAACTTCTTGTCTTTCCGCATCTCCCGGGCCCCTGTCGGTTCTGAAGAGTACAGGCCAGTCACAGAGTAGAATCTTCCTATGGGTGAGCTCACTTCACTCGAATGGTTTTCTACCTCCTACACTGACAAAGCATTTCTCACTTAATTCAAGTGTTTTTTTTTTTTTCAAGTTTATTTATTTTGAGAGAGAGAGCGAGCGAGCGCTCTAGGGAGTGAGTGTGTACGTGAGTGGGGGAGGGGCAGGGAAAGAAAGGAAGAAAGTGAATCCCCAAGCAGGCTCCACACTGAAAGCGTAGAGCCCAAAGCGGGGGTTGATCCCATGAACCCGGAGATCATGACCTGAGCCAAAGTCAAGAGTCGGATGCTGAACTGACCTGAGCGCCATGCTGCGCCTCAAGCCCTTTAAGCTCAAAAATACATTTTCCCCACAGAGCTCTTGTCTGATTAGGGAACACTGTCCATGGCTACTCACTTGCTGGGCATCTTGTCTTTCACTTTTTACACTCCAGATTCCAGCTGACTTTTTAAAACCAACTTTGTTGAGGAACAATTTAGAGTCAATAAATAAGAGAAGTGTGGTCTAGTGAGTTGGACTCTTGTAACTACCACCAAAAATGAAGCCATAAAATATCTTCTCTACCTCAAAAAGTCCCCTCATGCTCCCCATTCCAGCCCCAGGAAACCACAGATCTGGTGCGTATCACCACTGAAGAGGGTTTCCTGTCACAAATTTTGAAAAAGACGGAGTCATGCAGTACTTAATCTCTTGCGTCCGGCATCTTTTGCTCAGCCTAACGGTTTTGCAATTCATCCATGCTGCTGTATATATTGGTAGTTCCTTCATTTTTATTGCTGAGTAATATTCCACGTTACGGATCATTTGCCTGTCCCTTCGTCAATGATGGTGCCGGGGCTGGTTTCAGCCTTGGCTCGTAGGAACAGAGTTACTATAAACATTCGAACATCAATCCCTGTGTGGACATATGCTTGCCTTCCTCTCGGGCAAGTTCCTGGGAGTGGAATTGCTGGGTCAGATGGTGAGTAAGTATATGTTTAATTTTAAAAGCAACAGTCAAGCAGTTCTCCAAGCCGGCTGTACCGTTTTACACCCCGCCAGCCCTGCGCAGCGGCCCGGGATGCTGCGCATCTTCGCTAACACGGGGCTCCTCCACAGCCCTTTTAATTGCAGCCATTCTGGGGGCTGTCACGTGGCATGGCATTACGGGTTCCGTGTGCAACTCCCTGATGACTGCTGATGTTGAGTGTCATTTCAAACCTGCTTCTTGGCCATTTGGATATCTTCTTTTATGTATTTTTCATTTGGTTCTTGGTCTTCTTAAAATTCAGTTGTAGGTTATGCTTTGTATATTCTGGACTCAAGTCCTCTCCCAGACACATGCATAACAAATACTTCTCAGTCTCTCCGGCTTGACTTTTTCTTTTTTTAATGGTCTCTTTTGAAGAGAAATTATCAATTTTGATGAAGTACAATTGATCAGCGTTTCCTGTACTAGCTGTACTAGCTAAGGAGTCTCCGCCTACACCAAGGTCAAAAAAGACTTTCTCTTACTTTTTCTCTTGGAAGTTTTACAGTGTTAGCTTTTATATTTCGGTCTATAATGTATTTCAAGAAAATTTTTGTGAAGAATGTGAAGTAAGTAAGGGTCATGATCCATTTTTTTTTCCTGCATGGGTATCCGAATATTCCAATGATGTGTTAAAAAAACACACACACAACCGAAACTATCCTTTTCCATTTGTAGAAAATCAACTAAGTGTATTATTTCTATCCTTGCACCAAAACCATCCTGTCTGGATTACTATAGCTTTATATTAAGTCTGGAAATCAGGTCGTGTAAGCATTCTGCATTCTGTTCTTCTGCAAAATTGTCTTGACTTATCTGGATCTCTCGCATCGGCACGCAAGTTTTAGGATCAGCCTATGAATGACTACAAGAAAGCCTGGGTTGGGAGGGCTCCATAGGTCACACCGGGAGAAGCGACCCTAACGATACTGAGTCCTCCTATTAGGCTGTTTCTCTGCACTAATTTTTCACCTGAATATAGGCTACGTTTAACTACTTTTAGCATGTCTGGAAGTGATATTTGTCGGACAGGGATCACAACGTTACGTTGGACGTTTGGGTTTCTCTGTCTTCCCTCAAGAGTGCTGACGTCTGTTCTGATGGAGTTACATTTGCCACTGGATCAGCTCGGTTCTGGGTTTGCTGGGGGTCAGTCTAGAACCTCTCAGGTAGGCGTGGCCCTACTGCAGCATGGTCCTCTGGATCCTGAGCGAACCCTCAGTCTGCTCTTAAGTCTGGCCGCAGGAACTGGCAGCGAACGCCCTGCCCGGCGTGGGCTCCCCGGACCCTGTCCTCTGACCGTCCTCCTGCACGTGGCGCCTCTGCACGTGTGGCTCGTTATCTGGCTCCCAGCCCCAGAAGGGCCCCGGCGGACTTCTGGGGGTCTTTTTCTGCACAGCTGCTTCCTTTTCCTGGGTGCTTTGCAAATTCTAGCCACTTCGAGCTTCTAAACTCCTGGCCAAGTGAGTCTGCCAGGATCTCCCTGACGGTGGTGAGGAATTTGCTTCCAGAAAGAAAGCGACACAGCTAGATGCTCACAGTCCTCAATGCTTACTGTCCAGGATCTGAAAAGAGCTGCTTCATAGATTTCATCTAGTTTTCTATGTTTTTAAACGGTGTGTGAGGGCACATCCTCTGCCAGTTACTCCTTCAGGGGCACACATGGAAGTCTTCTTCATTTTATTTCAATTTATTTATGCATACGTTTGATCCATGGTCATAGGCCATGTTTTAGACCTTTCTGTCCTCAACACTGTACCTGGCCACAGGGTGTCACATAGGATTGCAGTTCAGAAATGACAGTGGGCTTAAAGAATGACTAGTCCCAGATACTACATGCGGTTTACTTTACCTCCCAATGTGGTCAGTATTAGCAGAACTGAAATCATCTGCTGCAGCATGCATAGCCCCTTACTGAGGGAGCTGCCGTCTGTGTCTGCTGATGGCCGCAAGGCGCACAGAAGGCCGCAACAGGGCGTCTTAAAATTCTACCTCAATGATAGCATCCACCTTTATTCACAGCACACTCTACTTTCTCCCAGTGGGCGGGGCCGCCAGCCGCAGTTTCTCAAGTTCCACCTTGTGCTATTCTTCCAGCTTCTCTGACTGTAGACAGCTTTTGCACGTAAGTCCTCAGCTTGCCATGGAAAGACGTTGTCCTTCCCCGACTTTCGATGTGCCCTAAGCATGCTGGCCTTGGCGCTGGCTGGCCTCTCTGCTCAGAGCACTCTTGTGCCACACAGATCCATGAAGAAGTCCCTCATTCCATCAAGTCTCTGCTTATATGGCCCCATCTCGACCCAGCCCACCGGGATGTCCCGATGTCATACCTTACCTGCCCGACTCCTCCTCACCCAGTCCACCTCCAGACCCCACCCCCTCGTCCCCTCCTCCATTCTTTTTTCTCATGGTACCTCGCCTTGTAATGAACTGCATGATTACTCTCTATGCCTTTTGTTGGGTGTCTAGCTCTTTTTGGTAGACCAGATGCTCCACAAGCAAGAATCTGTTTTGTTCACAAGGGTGTCCTAGTTATTCTGAGCAGTGCCTTGCTTCGTGCTCAGTAGACTTTTGTGGAATAAATGAATGCATGTCCTCCTGCCCTTGCCTATGGCTAAAACAAACGTGACTTTAGTTCTCTGCCTGTGGCAGTTTGGGTGTGAGGATGTGGTGTGTCCTAAGGGCCTGATGTCCTCACCCCCTTCCCTGGTTCCATTTAAGCTGGGAAGCGCTAACTTATATGAGGATCACGTATGAAGGTGAGCTGTAGACCTACTCTTTTCTCTCAAAATTATGTAGCAAGATTCGTCAGAGCCAGGGAATTATGAGGGCACTGAGCTCAACATTAGGCTCCGAGTGCTGAGTCTGGGACTTACCTGAGAGTCTGAGTGGATGAGTGGATTAAGTGATGTAGTGTGGCCACAGGGAAGATTTACTTGGCTCAGAATGTTAGAAAAATCACTGGGCATAAAGCTCAACTTACTTCATCATATCCATGGAAAGCCCATTAAGGCAAGGATAAATTTTAGGAAATCGTATAGAATAGCCATGTTTAAATTTAGTGCCGATATTGAATTCTTATTGATTTTAAAGAAGAATATATATGCATATGCTACAATGCTAAGACAGCATATTAAGTAGAAAAAATTACCACAAATGACTCACCTTCACTAAAAGAGAGACTATTAATCTTAAAAATAAAATTGTCTAACTGCTATTATATTTACATTTCTCTAATTTTTATTGGTGCCAAACCATTTAAACCACATAGCTCTCGAAACCAAATCTATTGCAGAAGATCCGTTAGTCCAAACCAGAGCCTTTTCAGGGTTCAAGGCACTGCCCCCCATTAAACAACCCACACCAAAGCACGTGCGGAGGAACAGCGACGTTAAGATTTTGCGTCAGCCTCTTCCGCTCCCCTCAGAGTTTGGTCTCCAGGTGTCACGTCATGTGCTTTCAGCTTCCTAGCTGCAAAAAATAGTTTTCTCATGATTTCTCTGAATGGTGAGCAGCAGGTACTTAGTCAACGGGGAGGAGTCTAGCTGGAAGTTCGGTGCCTGAGGAAGAAGGGCGTCCACAGGGGAGGACGGTGTCCCGTGCTAATACCCCTGGTTCCCGGCCAGCTCTCTGCTCAGAGCGTCCCGGATTTCATCAATCTTTGTTGACTGGCAGCCCAGCAGCTCCCTCACCTTCTCTGAGCCACAAACATGTCTGGGCCATCTGCGTCCTGAAGACGGGGGAGGACATAGCAGCGTCCTCCCTTCCCCATGAGGTCAGTTGACATTCTTTAGTGGAGTCCACGAAAGAACAGATTGAGGTTCATCTTTAGGGCAACTGCACCTCTCGCCAAGCTGTGCGGAGAAATCTCGTCCACACACAACCAGGGGCGCCTAAGACTGGAGGCCAGAGTGAAAAGCTGAGGGTGAATTTTTGTTCGGCTTCTGTGAGAAGAGTAAATGTGGCATTTATGAAAGCTCACAGAAAAGTTTCCCAGAAGCCACCACTGCAAAAATAAGTTCAAAAGGAGCTCAGCCCTTAACATCTTACACTATGTAGGAATCGTGTGTGGAGCTATAAAAACTACGGTTGAAATGTTCAGGAAACCCTGTCAATTCTTAGGCTTTTGAAAGAGAGTTCTGTTGTCATACACACAATTTCAAATGTTTAATAGCATGCAGAAATAGAAAGTAATCAGAGAGTGTCAAAGCGAATCAAATCTAGGAATTTACGGGAAAAAAAGATAAAATTAAGACAAAATTTACTTTAATGACCACAATTTTGCTGTAATTTTTTAGATTCCCTTGGCAATTGCCCAATTTAACCAAAACCAGTCCCACTGAACTTGGTTGGGATACAGTACGGAACTGAGTACAACACTTGGCGATGAACTTGAGGTTCACAGAAGGAATTAGTTGAAACCTGCACGGGCAGCATCTCAGGTTTGTGCGCTCAACGTTCTGTGAGCCCAGGTGCCGCAGGCTTCGATGATGTTTACCGCCTTCCCCGCAATAATCCAAGACTGTGTCAATAATAAGTCCCAGGGGCCACCAAGAATTTTTCTAAGAAGAAGTATTTTTCATTTTGGTAAGCCATAAATTTAAAAAATCTTAGTTCAGGACCATACAACCTACTTAATATTAGGTGTCTAATTTTCTGGAGAATTTTTAGGAGAACGCCACTTTAACGATCAGATTTATGGATGCAGTGTGCTAAGAGGGAAATACAAAAGAAATTGTAAAGAAATAACTATCATTGAAAATCGTCAAATGTTTTTGGTTTTTACAACTAAGAAATACAACTCTAATACCTCAATTGCGACATTCATAGGATTTTCAAAAGTACCAAATAGGATGATTTGTGCCACACGCCTTTCCCTTCCAAACCTCAGAAGTGATCTGCACGCACTTTACTGTGGCACCTACATTAGGTACAGTAAAGGCACCCACACTAGTGAACGCTGTGTTGAATTTTGACACGTCCCTCCAGTCATGTTGCCATCACTGTACTCAAAACCTGGAGATTTCCCATCACCCCCAAAAATATATGAAACTGTTCCATCAACTTTGTGCCCTAACAAGGTCAATAATCTCCCACCTCCAGATGCAACTATGCTCTTCCTAACATTTGCTATTATCAACATTTTACAGTTTAGCAACTTTAATGGGGATGCAGTGGTATTTCATTACGGTTTCACTGCACTTCCCTGACCACTGGGGATGTTGGTTGAACTGAGTACCATTTCATGTATTTATTGCCCATCTGTATTTTTTTTTTTGGTCATTTCTTACGTGCGTTTTTCTTATTATTGAATGATAATTTGCTCTTTGAGTGTTCTGGATTCAAAAACGAGGTCAGATGTGTGTACAGCTTTTCTCCTTACTTTCTTAATGGCACCTTCTGAAAAGGAAAATGTTTCAAATTTGATAAAGTTTAATTTATCAGTCATTTTGTGCTTTTCATGTCCTACCCAGGATATCTTGGATATCTATCCCAAGGGATAGACAGAGATTTTACTGTTTTCTTCTAGAAGGTTTAAAGTTTTACTTTTTTAAGTTATATATTTATTTTTTAAATGTTTATTTTTGAGAGAGAGAAACTTAGAGTGTGAGTGGGGGAGGGGCAGGGAGAGAGGGAAACCCAGAATCCAAGCAGGCTCCAGGCTCTGAGCTGTCAGCATAAAGCCCAAAGCAAGGCTTGAACTCATGAACCGTGAGATCATGACCTGAGCTGTGGTCAGATGCTTAACTGACTAAGCCACTTAGGTGACTCTAAGTTTTTAAAATTTATTTTGAATTAATTTGTGAAATGGTATGGGGTAAGTTTCACTTTCTTCCATATGGACATACAAATATTCCAGAACAACTTGCTGAAAAGACTAATCTTTCCTCCTTGGCATCTTGTTGAAAATCAACTGACCACATACATATGGGGGTCTATTTCTGGAATCTACTGTGTTTCACGCCTCTAAATACAGTTTCTTCCCTAGTTAATTCAAGATTTTTATTTTTAAAATAAAAATGGTACACATTTAAGGTGTACAACATGATGATTTGATATGCACACGCAGTGAAAAGATTACTATAGTCAACTTAACGTATAATAACCTCCATCACCTCACACACAAGTTCCTTCCTTCCTTCCTTCCTTTTTTTGAGGGGGGGGTTAGCACTCCTGGAACTTACTCTTTTAATATATTTCCAGGATTCAATACAGGATCATTAACTACAGTCACCATGTTTTACATTAGATCTCTGGACTTACTGCACATAACTGCATCCCTTTGACCAGTATCTCCCCACCCTGGTTGACCAGCTTTTGTATGTTTTAGAATCAGGTCTCAATGTCTTCCAAGTTTGTTCTCTTTTTTAAAATTATTCTGGTTATCACAGATTCCTGTATTCCCCCATAAATTTTGGAAGCAGCCTGTCAGTTTCTACCAAAGCCTCCCAGGATTTTGATTGGGGAACTGCTGAGTCTGTCGATCAATCTGGGAACAAGTGACATCCAGCAGTCCTGCGTTTTCCCACCCATCAGCGCAGGACCTCCATTTACCAAGGTCTGTGGTAACTCCTCTGATGGTCTCCAATGTTTAGATCTTGAACATGTTTTTAAAAATGTATCCCTAACTATTACCGGTTTTGTCTAAACTAATTTCCTTCCCGCTTTGCTTTAAAATTTTAATTTTGTTGACTGTAGTTTTCCACCTTTTAATGAAACCCCAGGGACCCAAGACTGACAGCTTGACCATCCCGTCAGTGCTCGCCTCACGTGCTGCTCTCTCCCAGTATTATTTCTGTCACTGAAAGAAGACATCCTCGTGCTGCCAGGACAGAGCATGAGCAACAGGGGGAGGGGGTCAGATTCCAGGTGGTGGGACTTTCTTCCGAGAAGATGGCCACCGACCTTGCACTTGAGCCTCGTGAGAGTCACCAAGACTCTCTCTGGGTTTGGGAATGTAGTATAACCCATAGTAATTCCACCATTCTCTTCAGATCGCTATCATAAATTTGACAGACATTGATGATGTTATCTTCTATCAAAGGAGCTGTAAAATAAATGTGATCCTAACACCTTTGGACTTATCTACGTATAGATGCAAAGCCTGAAAGGAAACCTCACTTGTACAGATATAACCACGTGCTTTCTAAGCAGTATTAACTTCTCAATGTTAAGTGCATTTTCATGTTTATTTATTTTTGAGAGAGATAAAGAGAGTATGCACGAGCAGGGAAGGAGCAGAAAGAGAGGGAAAGAGGGAGAATCCCAGCAGGCTCCATGCTGTCAACACAGAGCCTGACATGAGGTTCAATCTCACAAGTCATGAGATCAAGACCCGAACTGAAACCAAGCGTCAGATGTTTAAGGGGTGAGCTACCGCGTGCCTCCACGTTAAATGCATTTTAAAAGTATGTATTTCTAATATGTGTGTGTACTTTAACAACTAAATGTATCACTGAAACACACATGCAATTCCTGGTCAAAGTTTAGGTTGGACATCCAGAACAAAAAAAATATTTTTATAAAGCTCAAAAGTGCCTTTATATGAAAGGTACTAGTCTTAATATTTTAGAAATAATGGTAGATACAATATCATATATCATATTCACACAGATCAACAGGTTAAAGAAAGATAAAAATACCATAAGGAAACTTCACTTTTCCCCTTCCTTCTCTTGGAAATAACAGTAAGTATGCAAAAAAAGTGGAAAATTAAAGAGGACTTATATTTGCCTCATACAGAACAAGGTACTTTCTTTAGTCGCTACATCCCCTGAAATCTTGAGAGTATGTGTGCATATGTCTCAATCCATATTTTGTAAGAACTGACGAGCATCTGAATTTAGTGTCAGCTTTCTCTACGTACTGTAGGAAAATCTGATGATAAATGTTTTACTTTAAGAGCAAAAAATTGGAGATGTTTCCAAATCTACACGCAGTTAAGTGGCTGCTTAAAGTAAACATGTGGCAGAGAACTCAAATAATAAACCAGATTACATTCCTGAATGGGGAGGGGCTACTATTTGATGACTTTTGTGCACAAAGAAGCAGCAGAACTCTGTAAGCTAATAGTTTGCAAAGGTTTGCTGCCCAAGAAACGGTATTAACTAAGCAGCTTTCTGGAGTGTGTACATTTCACTCGGGTGATAATTCCTAGTTTAATAGTGGTCTCCTATTAACATAATAGGCCAAAACGTTTCCTTTGGCCACAGGGTAACATGCTGCCACAGAATGTTTTCAAATAAAGTCCTCCGGTAGTCTACACGGCACGCTCAAGTCCTCCAGTAGTCTACATGGTACGCTCAAGTCCACACGGCACACTCAAGTGTGTTAAATACTGCTCTTGAGAGCTTATATTTGCCTCTAGTGCAGATCACTTAAATTGCGGAATTTCGGCGTTCAAAGTCAACACTAGCCTGCGCTGCATGACGAGGAGTGTGAGCCACTATTCCGCCTACAGGTGAGTCTGTGCAGTGAGGTCCGGGCCCCACACCTTCAAACGCAGTGAGTGTCACTGTGTAGGGCGCACAATGACACTGGGACAATGACACAGGACAGTGAGCTCATCAACTGCTGTCACGATCCAGCCCAGAGACTATTCTGTGAGGGGCCAAGAGACAGTATTTCAGGTTTGGAAGCAGAAAAGGAAAGTTCAAAGAGATAAACACATCAGGTCCCCAGCTGCGGTGGGGGCTGCGCTGGGGGCTGTGCCAGGGCTCGGGGACCTGGGCACGGCAGCGGCTGCACAAGCGTCCCAGTGCTGCTGCAGCCCAGGCACCCGCATCACCTGCCTAGAAGGAGCCTGGTCAAGGCTGTCCAGGCTGAGGCTCCTGCTTCTCACCCTCCCTGTTTTAGGTCAAGCAACCACTGTTCCGTACTGCTCTGGCTGCTTGGTGGCCCGAGGCCCGAGGCCACAGAGGGCCCACGGGGGCCCCTGATTTAAGCGGAGGGCGCTCCACGAACTGGGTGGCTCGCACCTGCTGAGGGTGGTCCCGCCACCCTTTCCTCTCTGGAACGCCCCTGGAATGGAAAGACTTAGAGCCAAACGTCTGTCATTTCTTAATTCCCTGAGTTTGGAGAGTTCACTAGTTAGAAGACTAAGACGTTGAAGACACTAGTATATATTGGATTAAAAATATTAGTCTTTGAGAACATAAAAAATTTTTTAAAAATTTGATATTGGATTAAATGTTGAACATAAAATCAGTATTTCTGTACTGCAACCAAAAAGTAAATATTTAATTTACGGGTCTTGTTAAATTTTATGAAGGATTTTGGTAGGGATGGTGTGAATGGTCCAGGTGCCTCTAAAAAAGGGATGTGATGCTTTTTTCCTTCTCCCGGTAACTTTCCTGGCTGTAAGCAGAGACAGCAAAAATCACAGCATCCCTGGGCTTCCTAAAGGTAAGCTGGTGCTGACTTCGTGCATGAGGTTCCAGCCCCAGCTCTGTTAACTACGGAAGTGTGAACGAATCACTCAGCTTTGCAATTTCATTTTCCATAAAGTAAGAACAACGTATGACTTCCGTACTCAGAGGGTTGTTATCAAAGGATACGAGTTGTTTGTGAACTGCCAAGTGTGGAACAAATGTTCAAACAGAGAGTGTAGTTTTTTAAAAATTTTTAATGTTTATTTATTTATTTATTTATTTGAGAGACAGAGAGAGACAGCGTGAGCAGGGGAGGGGCAGAGAGTGAGGGAGACATAGAATCTGAAGCAGCTCCAGGCTCTGAGCTGTCAGCACAGAGCCTGACGTGGGCCTCGAACCCGCGAACTGTGAGATCATGACCTGAGCCGAAGCCGGACGCTTAGCCCACTGAGCCCCCAGGCGCCCTGATAGCATGATTTTTAACAAGATGTGTAAAAGCGGAGTAGAGGAGCGGGGCCTGGCCGCCTGTCCTTCCGTCCTCGCAAACTCCCACGCAGCCGCAGGTAGAACTGCTCAGTGTCAGAGCAACAGCAGGGCCATGGGCAAACGCCCCTCCCATGAAACCCCTATTTCTTGTCTTCTGCTCAGTGGCTGTGTGCCTGTGAGCCGCCAGCCTGCTGAGAAAGACACGGGATTCTCATGGAACATCGCTTCCGATGTTATGGTCACTTATGACTCTTGCAAATTCGAACTCAGAACGTCTGCTCCTTTCCCTACTAACTGCTATCCTTGCAAAACCCAATCGTTCCACTTGGCTAAGCTCTGGCCATGGCAAACATTTCTTCTGTATTGGAGTCTACTCTTCAGGGCTGTGTGAAGACCAACGGGCTGATCACATCATCCCCAAATAACAGCATCAACAAAAACAGCAACGTGGAGTGTGAAGTCTGTGCTAGGCCGCTGGTTAGGAACTGAGCAAGCAAGCAGAAAAGCCTCACACGGTACTGCTTCTGTTATTTTCGGTTTTAACATGTGATTTCAGCACTTCCTACTTCATTTGGGAAATTGCAAAGGGGGCGGCCGGTCCTCCAGCTACACGTGGTGGGAGCCACGGTGTGGCTTACAGGGCGCAGGGCGGATTCTGACCGCACCTACCGGGGCCAGTGCACACCCTGGGCGAAAGGACAGTAACAGGGAGGTCCGGGAGTGGGCACCGAATGACAGGCCCGCGAAGTGTGACGTGGCCAAAGCTGCCGCTGCCCAGATTGACCAACGGTGTGGTGGGTGCATCATGAGATCACAGAGGTGGCTACCAGCGCAGTAGGAAGTGTTTCTTGATACACTTTTCTCCCTTTGATCCATATGGCATAACTGGTTGCTCAGTTTTTGAAAAATCATGTTCTTGGTTCATAAAAAGCTATTGTAGTAGCAATATTATTAAGAAAACTTAGCGATGATAAAATGTCTAAAAAAAAATTCCAAAGAACTTTACACCTGGGAAGTAAGCCTTTCAGGAATAACAATGAGCAGAGTTGATGAGTTTCTTTGGAGGAAAAAAAAGTTCTAATTCATCAATTTTTTAAAAAGGCAACTGAATAGGAATGACAAGACCTATCAGTGATAAAAGTTTCTTTTTCATTTTACATAATTTGGAACCACCAGAGACAGATTTAATTTGCCATGTTAGAACAAAGTTTCAATGTCTGCTTTTAGGTGCTACAATATTTTCCCCCACCGGCCCGCTGTGTGATGAAGGGAGGAGACAGAGGTGGCGCTCCTAACGACAGTGACAGAAAGGTCCTCCCTGAGCAGGCAGCGCGCTGCCTACCGGCCGCTGGAGTGCTCGTGCGTGGCATCGCGGAAGGAGAGCGAGGGGACACGGGTGACAAAGTCTGAGCCGTTCGTGTCTAATGAGTGTGGTGAACCAAATGCCAGTTTGCCCGAATCAACACTGTCGTCTGAAATGCTCATTACAAATTAGCTTGATAATTAATGCTGTAATCACCTCCAATAATTATTGGATTTTCTTGGTTGTGTCCAAGGAGATAAGTTAATTTCATATAAAGCAAAGATTCAACAGCAGTGCTTTGGGAAAGGGGCTGTATAGCTTTTCATTTTTATAAGCTAAGGTACTTTAGTGATGGGTTCTAAGGTTAGGTTGCCTTTAAAAGGTGCCTTGTAGGAAAGTTTAACACTTTCACAGACATAGACAATGCCCACATTTTTAAAGACATAAGATACAGAAGAGTTATGAAAGTGGAAAACTTCCGTAGAACATTAATGAGTCCTCTACGTTTGCAGGGACGTGTTTTCAGTGTTCTTCGTGGCCATCACCTCTGACAATGCGGACGTGGGGCTGAATCTGCAGCTCGATGAAGACCAAATATTCATCTTTCTCCTGGATTAATCCTGTGAAGAAGCCCATCATAAAGACTCAAGATGATTTTGCTGCATCCTGAACTCCCATTTTCAGTCAACAGAAAGAGTGGGAAATGGGAAAACGTGCTATTTCAGAACTCAGTTACAAAGCCATTAAGTCCTAGGAGTCTCACACCAGCATCTGGGTAACAGTGTCCATTTCATGTGGCATGTGGTTTAGAATACACTTACAGCGTTTACAGTTTTTATAGCTTAAGGGAAAGTACAATTGTAACTGGAAAATAATCCACATCTGAAATGAAACCACTCTGCTCAGGAGTCTTCTCGGAGACCATGCCCAACTACTGGCACCCTGGTCTTCCCTTGTGCCCCTCCCAGCCACACCCCATCTCTCCTCCGGGGCGACGACACTCCTTGGACTTCAGGAAGCTTCTTGGACTTCCCTTCCCCTTTGACGCACCCTCAGCCCAGAGCACAGGGCTTCTCTGCATAGTTCATCACACTCCTCTTCCGCAGCCTTCCTAGTCAGCCTTGTCCCCTCCAGAAGCGGAGCTCCATGGGAGGCACGCGGTACCATGAGCTTCCCGAGTTCCCACAGCAGCCAGAGCAGGGTGATGAGCAGGTAATGGGCATGAGCAGACCTAGGACATCAGCCTTCCAGGGAATCATCCACGGACCCGGATGGAGTGTGCAAGGTGCTCACAGCTGCACACGCCTCTGTGGCAGGCGCGCTGGCCCCTGGCTCTTCACGGTCCCCAGGCAGGGATGCAGGTCTGTACCGTGTACGTGTTCGGGGCCCTGCATAGGCGAGGTGTGCTGGGTGGCGGGCATTCATACTGGTGGAGAAGATGTCATGGTCAGTAAACACACTTGCAAGCAGACGTCAGTGAGTCAGCTGCCACTCCTCAGACGTGACAGTTGTCGTGGCTCCTGGGGGCCCTGCTTAGCCACCCGAGTCCTGCATCAGAGATGGCAGTTGCCTGACCCACATTGTCCCACGGGGTTGTCATTACAGTTTTCTGAGGGACACGCAGTGGAGCCAAGACGGCAGTGCTGGAGCTGGAGGTCTGCTGGATATGGACTTTGTCGGACACAGAATTTTCTTAGCAAATAAATCTCTCAAAATATCTGCCAGCAACATAGTCTTATCTAAAAAATTGTAGGGGCACCTGAGTGGTTCAGTCGGTTAAGCATCCGACTTCAGCTCAGGTCATGATCTCACGGTCTGGGGGTTCAAGCCCTGTGTCGGGCTCTGTGCTGACAGCTCAGAGCCTGGATCCTCCTTCAGATTCTGTGCCTCCTTCTCTCTCTGCCCCTCCCCTGCTCATACTCTGTTTCTCTCTCAGACTTTATGTTTATTTATTAAAAAAAACATAAAAAATTATAATGTCCTTAATGCTTACAAATGAATTGTTTCAGGTTAGAAACTGTCCTCTTGAAATTGAAGGGAGAAAATACTAAGAGTGAGAAATTCAGCCGTCATGTGGGTGGTAACTGTTTAAAAAAAAAAAGGATGTGAGAAAAGGGTTTTTGACAGAAGAATAACTTGTTTTCCACGTTGAAATTAGTTCCTATCCAATCATTTATAAAGAGTTGATATGAGTTTTCAAAGAATTTTATTGTTAAAAAGTACCCATCTTTCAGGATAGAGGGAAGGACTATTTCAACAGTGGAAGCAGGTTTAGTAGAGGAACACAGCCCTTTATTCAAGTTTGGCACTTGAACGAAACACAATATCCACTCCACGTTCTTCTCTGTGAGCCCACAGGACACTGACTGGAGTGTACTCTAGCATTGCCTACACTAACGCCTTGAGCGAGAGCAAAAATGGTCGAGCAAATACAGTAAGAGTGTCTGGGTTCGTATTCCAGGGACACTCCTGCTCTCTGCGTGGTCTCAGAAAACAAATCCGAAGTCTGAGAACACTTGGCACAAACAATCACGAACAGACTGTTTCATAAATAAAGACGGCCTCGTTCTACCTTCCATTTCTCTCCTCACCGCTCCGTTGACTGTCTTTCTGTGATGCAGCTCGGCTCTTGCTCACTTCGGATACTTCTGGGCTCTGAGTGCACTTTGACTCCTGTGAGTTCTTCTACATTTAAATACGAATTCTGATGGGTCTCTGCTCTTCGTCTCTGGTCTGATATTCGCACCCGTGAACGCCCACATCGTGCGGCACAGACAGGCTGCCCGGGGCCACCAGGCCGGAGCTGCTGCCCGGCCTCGCAGGTGTGTGAGACGAGGGTGCCCGCCCGGCGTCTTCTGTCGGCTCCCGGCCGCCACAGCCTGGCCTTGGCTGGTGGCCTCACGTGAGGCGGGCCCGGAGGGGGCTCGGCGACGGTGCCCATGGGACAGGCTTCTCCTCGCTGTCTCCCAGTGTCCAGTCAGCGTGTCCTCTACCTCGGCCTCCCGGGCACGCGGCCGTTCAGGCTGGTGCCGCCGATCCCGCCCCTCCCTCTTGGCAACTTCATTCCCTCCACGGCCCCGACCACCCCGCGTCTTCAGCTGCACTCAGGTTCTGCCTCTCAGGTGCCTCCCACATATGCTCGACCTGGACGCCCTGCTGGACCACAAACTCCCCGGCTTCCCGCCAGAGCTGTGTGGTGCCCTCCCGCCCTGGCCCGCTTATCCAGTCAGGCATCAGGACGCACAGTGGAAGTCGACCTCCACCCTCTTCCTCCCGCTCCACACTCACTCTGCTGCCTCTTGCTAGTCGGCCTCCAGAAAGTTCCCAAATTGACCCCCTGTTCCTGATTCCCGTCATGTCTCCGCTACTGCATGCCCCGCCTCTGCCTGCGTCTTCTGGAGTCTGTCTTAATCACGGCCGGTATGGTCCTTCCAAAACATGCTCATAATTATGTTGTTCCTCTGCCCTTCCAGACGCTCCAGGGCTTCTGACTGCCGATAGAATGAAGTCCGAACACGAACATGCCACCCAGGCCTTCCCAAACTGCACGGCTCCCCGGCGCCACGTCTATCCCGTGGCTCACCCGCCCCTGGGTGAGGCCTGGCACTTTCCTCACATCCTGATCTTGGCTCATGCCATTCACGGACTGTGTTTCCTGCACCTTCCGTTTGAACTAACTTCTCATTCAGTTCGTTACCACCACACGTGTGAAGGCTTTCACGGCCCACGGCCCCCTCAGGACTTCACACTGTGCCGCCTGATTTGGTAGCAGTGAGGAACGCAACATGAGATAAAAGAGGTCTTAGGATGAGAGAAATTCTGACAACATACCTGAAAGTTAGATTAGAATAATGTGAGCATTGATAACATGCTAACGTTGCAAATACACATGAAAATTACAGAAAATCCAATAGGAAATGAGGAAAGAGTACAGAGAAAATCCACACACACGAAAACACAAATCCAAACGTTCAATAGATATGTTAATAGATTCTCAAACTCAGTAGTAGTCAGAAAGTGCCAATCAAAATACCGATCTACAAGCCTGGCACGGATTTGAAGGAACAGTGATGTCTGTTGATGGTGACGTGCTCTCCTGCGTTGTAGGGTGTCAGGTGGGACAGTCAGCAAACGACGCTGCCAGCTCTCTCAAACCCCTGTGGTGCCCGCCAGCATCCCCGAGGCATTTGGACTGTCTATTCAAGATCTATACTTTCCACTAAATTACATATGGAAAAGATGAATCATTTACTTCCCATGTTCTTTATTCATACCTCTTTAGATATGCATTCAGGAAAGAGTTTACATGAACCATCTCATGTCAGAACACGTGCCTGAGATGCTCTACGGAAAGTCACCATGAAACATATGAAAGAGAAACACAAGGAGCAGAAGCTGCCTGCACCATCTCTTCCTTGTGCAGATGCTCCAAGCATGGGAGCGAGGTGTGTGGAGGGCACTGTGCAGTGTGCAGGCGGGGCCCCCTGTTGTGTGCTGACTGGCTTGATGCCCTGCGCTGTCCTCTGATTGCTGATATGAGCAGGAGAAGACTTCTGACTGACTCAGATGGATTCAAGTCACTTCACTTTAACTCACAGATGTTTTCTATTGGCTTGGAAACATATAAGCAATCATGTAAACAGCTACTGCAAGCATTATCCAGGCCATCAGCAACACCATCAAATGTATCAGAAAGCAAACAAGTTAAGTTAAATACACATAAACACAGGGCTGTGAACAAAAGCACTCATTATCTAAACGGTTAAATTCTGTGCCACAGGACGTGGAAACCCTACTGTGTTTTCCGCCTGTCCAGCCCATATTGTTCTGTGGAGGCAGAGTAGCCTCTACGTTAGCATTTAAGCCTTTCTGGAAAAGTTCAAAGGGCTTCAACTTGTCAGTAGAGATGTTTTCCTCATAGACTGGGAGAAAATTCTCAATTTAGTTAATCCCCCAATTTGAAATAATCTGATGTTCTGTATCAGAAACCTACATGACATGCACATGTGACAGAATGCAGGTGTGGGTGTCTGTCATAATAGGGGCACTTAGGCTTGGTGTGAAAGCACAATGCTCTGAAGGGGCTCCAGTGAGCCTCGGCGAGAGGTTATGTGGGGAGCTATTGGCGGAACAAGGCAAGACAGAATGTCAGATTTCATACTCGGCAGACGTCTACGGCAACTGAGGCCTTGTAGTCAAAGGCTGTTAAATTACCTGTGAAGGGTTCCTGGCAGCCCTGAATGTTTTTCTCATTGTTTATTTAGCTCCAAAAGCGCTTGGTCTTTGTGCTGATTGCCCTAACTGACAGCCCAGGAGACCGGGACTTAGTTAAACAGGGCACTGCTCTATTGAATTACAGGCTGCAGGTCTGGAACCCACCTGGAGGGCGGGACTTGTAGAAAGAAATCCTTGCCGTGCAGAACAAAGGAGCTTAATATAAGCCAACATTATCTTTATAATAAATAGTATTAGAAATATGAAATTCGAAGAGAGCCATAGAGACATTTATAAACTTGTCCCTTTGAACAAAAAGATCTTAATGTGACAGAAAGAGGACATTACTGGTGAGGAAACAGTTAATGACCATGGGATTCATGGTTTCAAAATGTGGTTACTCCTGACTGCAGGACAGCTAGCTGACATCTGGGGTCAGTCAGTCTGGAGTGACAGTGGAGACTCCCACGGAAGCTCGTCCGAAGCGTGCGGAACTCTATAGCATCTACCTTTGTAAAAACAGCGTGATCCGAAATGACCAGAACCAGATGATGTGTGCATGTGGGAAATATTTTAACCACAGTTGTTATTTAAAACACGTAATTAAAAAGAGAAAGCTCCTAAAGTAGCTGAACAGGAAGACCTTTCTCTACAAATCGTCACGAGGTGAAACTGCTCCATCCATCGGGTTCATCTGTGTTTGTGGACACTGGCCACAGTAACATGCAGCGGAAAAGAGAACTTCACCGAGGACTATATGATGCATTAGGACCAGGCCCCAATTCTTGTCTGAACACTACTTACTAAACAGATGCCACATTAGCATGCCCCAAAGACTTCCTTTTGTGGGTTGAAATTAGAAAAATCAAGGCTTCATTAGTATACTCATTGGTGTTGACCATTTTGGGCTCCTGCTTAGAACACTGGAATTTAATCCGCAGAGAACCGTGTTATCTATAAGCTATTTTTTCCCCTAGACTTATCGTAGAAGTGTGAATTATAATTCAATAACATTAGAAGAGTAAACAATTGTACCATCAGCGAATGTTTCCTTTATTCCCATCTCCTTTTTCTTAATTCCAAAAGCTCAAAGTAGAGCTTCTATTAAACAAGCCATGTGTGTTTATATGAATGACCTTCAATCATTGGTAAATACAATTATAACTGACAAATTCTTTTCAAAACTACTTGGCTACAAGACGCATCTTCCACAAGATAACATATGCTTAGCTAACACTATATCAAGCAATTCAGATCTACACACACTATCGAGGATTTAAATGCATAACCACAACATATGGGTTACTACACAGTTCTCACGGAGCAAAGAGCGGCCATGCAAGCCAATACTGTGATAGAACAGACTTCCATGGATAATATATCGCCATAATTCTGCTTCAATTAAAAGCATATTTCAGCAGAAGCCCAGGATGTCGACTCTATGCATTTTAATAATGCCAGCCTACAACTCTGCTTATGCTAAATGTACATTACTCAAATGGATTCAGAATTATGCTTTATATAAATAAAGACTGAGCATATTAAGACAAAATCCTGCATAGCCTGAGTGTGTATTAATGGCACAGTCCCAGAATCTGCTAAGGGTTCTACACATTGTGCATAAAAAAATTCGTAAATCGATACAATCTTAAGATTTTTCTAATACTCTCATTTCAAACTATTTCTCATTCTTGTCCTCCCCACGACAGAGCAAAGCCGAAGCTGAGCAGAGGACAGCCTTCGGGAGAGTGACATCTCACTCGGTGTGCCGTCACAGAGCACATACCTCGGGAATTTCTGAGCCATAATGATTTACCCTGCACTTGAGGGGATAATAACAGAAATGTGTTAACTTTTACCGCAGAGACAACCACAGCAGTCCCACATCAGTGTTGCCTCTGCCACATCCCCTGACATCCACATAGAGCATTTAAATAGTTTTAGAACAAGAGAAAAAAACCTACATTAATATTGGTAGTTTTCACTATGTAAGTCTTGGTGAATGTTACTGAAAGGTATAAATGTAGCCTCTGTAAATTCTAACTGTTCCACATAAGACAGATTCATATTTAGCGAGATTAACATAATCAGGTAAAGTTGCCTAAGGTGATCTGATACTTGGGGAAAAAAGTGAGAAGTCATTAGAACCATCTTTAAAGGAATAGCAATTAGACTATGGCAATGCCACTACTTTGCAGATCTCTCCCGTTTTAACTCTTTCTTACTAAGACAGATATTAAGATTTTTCAAAATGAAAGGGCTGCAACCTGATACTACAAGATGGGACTAAAGAAGGATATAACAAGGCCCAGAGGGGCTTGAATCACGGCTGTGAAGTAAGCTGCTTGGTACCATAGGACCAAGGCAATCACCTACTTCACAGGACGCACAGGGTGCGAGGGTGTATAATCCTTGTCTGAGATCTGTGCATTTTTTTAGACAGTACAGTATCTTTTCACAATAGCTATTAGAAATCTACATCTGAATAGTCATATATATTATGATAAATTAATTCAGTTGCCATTGAAAACAGAGCCAATGCGGATATAAAAGTTAATAAGAGGTGATGCTGGGGAAGGATGGGCCTATTCCATACATTCAGTACGACGTGGGGAAACCTGGACACAGGCAGGCACAGGGAGATGTCCATGAAGACAAGGGTTCCACTGCCATCAGCCAAGGGATCCCAGAGACCCGCAGAGAGACAGCCCAGCTGCTCCCCTACTGGTTTCCCAGGAGCATGGCCCCACCGACACCTTCCTCATGGACTCCTGGCCTCACCAACCGTGAGACAATGAACTCCTGTTGGTTAAGCCCCTCGGTCTCTGGAACTCTGCTATGGTGGCTCTGGCAAAGACATATGCCACGTCTGTTTTATCTATTACTATGACATTTACAATGCTAGCAATACCTAGCAAGTATTATAAAACTGAAGAAATGCAAAAGGATGTTCAGGTGTCAATGTTTGTCCCAATCACCTCTAACAGACTTGCTTTTATGGACCTGCCTGTTGGCCTGGCACCGTGCGTCAGCACTGACAGGTAACAATCCAATAAGCTCTGGAAAACCTGCTTCTGGTGACGTGAAGGCTGCTATTTAGTGGGATTATGTCACAGAGTCTCCTCTTGCGTTCTCTAAAATGTGTTTGATGACTGTGGCAACATTTATATCATTGTCTAATGTGGTTCTCAATGTATGTAATCATTACGTACAATCATGTTACAAATGAGGGATAGTCCAGGATAGCAAAAAGTGGTAAAATCTCTGTACTTCACTCACACTGGTAAAATGCTGACTCCCATTAACTGTGGTAAGTTTATCTCACGCAACAGCTAGAGCAATCACTAAGAAAGCTACACGAAATGACACACTCAAGAATCAAAATTGAATTCTAAAAAAATTTTTTTTCAAGTAAACCACAGGAAGACAAGAGAAAAAAAAAACAGCCCTGAGAAGCAAAAAGAAGGGAGAACATAAAGTAAGAAAAAATAAAATGGTTCACTTAAGCCCTAACATATCAAAAATTACAATAAGTGTAAGTGGTCTAACGTACCAACTAAAAGACAGAGACTGTCAAAGAGGTTTGCCAGAAAATATGTGGCCCAATCACATCCTGCATACAAGAAGTATGTTTCATTTCAAATATACTAATAGATGTAGTCTGAAAGTAAAGGGATAAAACATACACCACACGAACATTATTTATTTTAAAAAAGCAAAGTTGGCTATACTATTGTCAAATAAAGTAGACTTTAAAGCAAATTAAATCACTAGGGACTTAAAGGGACACTTCATAAAAATAAACAAGAAGACACAGCACTGTGTAACTGGCACACGCCAAGCAACAGAGCTAGAACATGGGAAGTGAAGGGAGAGCTGGGTCTGAGCTCGGGTGGTGGCAACGGGCCAGACGGGCGGAGCTCTGAGCAGACTACCTGTGACCAGGGTAAGGTGGGGGTAACAGTGATGTGGGCTGGAAGGGGAGTGGAGGTCTCTAGCTTCGACACCCAGGCAGTGCCAGCCTTCATGGAAACAGGACCCGAGGAGGAGGACGGGCACGTTTGTGGTAAGTTGGGGAGAAGGACGTAGGAAATAAGTATCTCCTGTCCCCCAGGAACTGAGCTGGGCACATGCATCCCTGTGTTTGGGGGAAAGTGGTAATGGTGGCTTTGAATACGCTGGTTCCAGTGGTGGAAATCAGTGAAGGGATGACCCACAGTGAGCGTCGGTGCGCCCAGAGAAGAGACTGGCAAACTGGTGATCACGATATTGAAAGGATGGACAAAGGAAAAAAAAAGTTAGTGAAAGAGACCACGAGTTAAAGGAAGACATCTAAACACAACACAGTGTCTCACCAAAATGAGTGAACATTCCATTAAAACCCTTAATAAAAATGTCTATACTGCAAAAATATACTGTACGCGCTTTGTGCCCTAGGTTCCAACTTAGAAAAAAGGCCCAGTTCCAACCGGCACTTGGTCCAGGAAGCCTCTTTGGCCCCATGGGCCCAAGACCTTCTTCGGATTCCTAGAGGCCCCAGTGGGGACAGAAGCACAGGTAGGGGACCGCGGCACAGACATGGTCAGCTGGCCAGGGAAGCCCGTCCGGCCCCACGGGCGGGCACAGCAGAGTTCAGTGGGGGCTCCAGCAGCATCAGAAAACCAAGCAAACTGAAATAACGCTGCAGAAGCACAAGAAGGAAACCACCATGGGTGATTATACCCTACGAAAATATGCTAAAGTCCACACTAAACCAAAAACCTACTAAAATAAAAACTCTAAGTACAGAGTTTCCTAACATAACAGACAAAATATCCTGGACACGATTAAAAAAAAAAAAATCACCTGTCATACCAACAACTAGGAAAATCACAATGTGAATGAGAAAAGATAATTATCTTATGCCAACACACAGATGAATTAGATGTTAGAATAATCTGACAAGAATTTTAGAGCAGGTATCATAAAAAGGCTTTCAACATAAAGTACAAATTCTCCTGAAACAAAGTAAAAACTAGTAAATTCCAGAAAAAAATAAAAGTTATAAAAAAGGTAGTAAATGAGATTCATAGAACTGAAAATTACAAATTTTAAATTAAAAATTAAAAAATGGTTTTAACGTTTACTTATTTTTGAGAGAGAGAGACAGAATGCAAGCACGAGAGGGTCGGAGAGAGAGGGAGACACAGAATCTGAAGCAGGATCCAGGCTCTGAGCTATCAGCCCAGAGCCTAACATGGGGCTCAAACTCACAAACAAGGTCATGACCTGACCTGAAGTCGGATGCTTAACCAACTGAGTCACCCAGGCGCCCCAATACAAAATTTTAAAACTCCTCCAGTCGAGATAACAGGGGCTAGAACCTGTGAACCTGAGGACACATCACCAGAATTCTCCAACTGGGATGAGAGAGAAAATAGACTGGGGAACAATGAGGGAGCCTAGCGGGCTAATGAGATCATCACAAAAGATCTACCATTATTATCATCAGAGCATTAGCAAGAGAGAAGACAGTGAAACTGAAAGTATATTGAAATAAATAATGTCTGAACACTCCCCAGATTTGGTGGAAGGTGCCAGGATCAACAAGGAGATAACCCCAAAGAAATCCGTGTGAAAAATTTTAAACTTTTGGAAACTGGAGACCAAGAAAGAGTCTCGAAGCCAGCCAGAGAGAAACGACGTTACCTACGTGGGAACACCAGTTCAGAAGAACGCGCATAGCTTCTGGGAGAATCTTTCATCACTGCTACACACAACACTGCTTTAACTACAGCATTCGGAATTTTTAATGCCCTTTACCAGAATTTCCAAAATGGAAGGCATTTTTCAGAGAGACTTACACTTTGTCAGAGATTAAAACAACATTCCTTCCTTTACAAAACTGGGGTGTTGCCTGCACAGGATATCTAGACCCAAAATGAAGACGTTCTCTCCAAAGCTATGGGAATCACAGCTGTACAATGATGAAACGCAGCAGAGCATTTTAGACCTTGGAGCACCATGCAAAGCCACTCTGATTCCTTAGGCAGACCCGGAATTTTAACAGATGACCTCCTCAGGTCCTTGTCCCATCAGCAGTGTGTGGCTGGAGAAGTGCTGGATAGACCTAAGAATTCCATGGATCAAAAAGCAAGAAAATATTAACCGTCAGCGCTGGTCTGTAGAAGGCAAACTAAATTAAGCATACGTAATGAAAGCCAGCAAACAAAATATTTAAAACAAGGAAACTAAAATGACGGAGGGGAAAAAAAAAGAAATCTACAAGTTCAGTTATAAGATATTAATTCAAAACAACTTAAAAAAAAAAGAGGTTGTTGAATCAAACATCTCAGATGCAATTCTGAAGTTTTCTTACTTGACAAAGCCAGATGCTTTACTTCAGGTTCTATGATATACAGAAGGAATTCTGTATCAGGTTGGAAGGAAAAAAAAGTGCTTTTGAACCACTCATCAGATTTTTCTTCATTCGCTTTCATAGTGATTTTATTGCAAACCGTCTCACAGCATTTCCGGAAGCTGGTAGGCGAACAGAAGATGCAGGCGGGGGAAGGGAGCCCCGTGGGCACAGTGCGGTCGCGCTCTCTAAAGTGACCCTTCAGGGGACTGTGGCTTCACTCACTTCACTACCTCGCCCCACCCATTCACGGGCCAGGGTCAGTGCACACTCCCGGGGGCTGCGTGCGAACGTCGGCCACACATCTCCTCTGCCTCCACGCTGAGCTTGTATTTAGTGCTTATCTTACACTCGTCCAAGCCGGGCTCACGTGGCAGGTGCACGTGGTAAATTTTCAGGCACTGATTTGACCACAGCTGCAAAAGGCACTCTTGTTCCCCAAGAGGGCGCCACACATATTTCTGTTCATTTAAGGTCAAGAGGCAGTTATGAGATCCTGGCCTTTGCCCTTGACTGCTTCTCTTCCCCAGAGGCAATCCAAGTGCAACCAGGCGTCAGTCTTTTCGCTTACATGAACACAAGGCATGGAGCTTTTCAGGAAAAGATGGGAGCGTTTTTCCAATGATTTCCTATATGTATGAAATTTTCCAGTGTTAAATCTGCAAAGTGTGGCAAAATGTGGCCATTCTAAAGCCATCAAAACATAGACCACCTAAAATCTTAAATACTCAGTAATATAAATACTGCCTTATATTGATATGTTTAAAAAGCTGAATATGAAGCGAGTAAAATGTAGAATAATTTGCTATCAAGGAATATTTCTTCTTAACAAATTATAAGATTGTTGCACAAACGAGGGAATTGTGCTTTAAAATCTGGATCCCCTGCAAAACTGTAGTACTTGTAAATGTTCTGCAATACACAAAACAGGCGAAAACTATTTTTAAATATGGGCATTGCCCAGCGGTTAAATACAAAGATGACACAGGCGTCAGAAGCACCATCATGACTAATGGCTTGAAGACCTTACCTCTCAAGAACAAGCAGGTCTGGAGAAAGCTCCGATGTGACACCAGTTGTATGGGAATAGTCAAAGCTGAACAAGGATGCGTTTCCAAAGTTATCAATGAACAATCACACAGGCCAAAACTGCATTGGCTTCCATTGGTACTCGTATTCCAAAGAACATGGAACGTCTTGTGGAGTAAGTAGTTAAGCAGCGAATCAGCATTCTAAAATGCTGGAATAGACTCAAGATTCTCGAAGTCAAATCACTAACTATGTCAAGGCGTCTTCTCATGAACTGGATAGTGAAAAGTAATGCATATCCCAAAGGTTATGGGGCTTGGAAACATTCAGTATCAGGGTGCAAGCAATGGAGATGAAAGAAAACTCAGCATCAATGAAGAAGTGGCCGGATTTTACAAAGAAAAGGGAGTGGGGTTCTGGCCACTCCAAGGACTCTATGCGGCCGTGGGACAGAAGTGCCCCCCACCGACCCTGGGAAGAAAGACTGTGCGCTTCGTATCAGAGCAGGATGAGCTGCTGTGTGCAAAGGAATGACACAGAATTGCAGTGCAGGTGAATGATGGGTAGTCTGTGACCAATAAGACTTCTAGGCAGGAACAGAAGACCTACGAGTATTCGTTCATTCATTTATTAACTCATTCCACAGCTCATTCAGCCAAGTACCAAGCCTTCAAAAGGCTTACGGTAGAAATGATGAAGAGCAAGAAAGCAACTGCAATGACGTTTGGCAAGTACCCTAAACATGAATGCTGGGGAGCGGACAGGAGCACCAGACCTGGCCTTGGGGAGTTACGCAGGCTCAGCCTCCCAGAGCGGGGGGAGTGGGTATAGCATGTGCAAAGGCCTGGATCCAAGAGCAGAGGCATTAGGAGAGGGCACGGCACACCTGGAGCATAGAGGAGTTTGAGGGCTGAGCTCCAAGGCAAAAAGGACAGGAGTGTTGGGGGCGGGGGGTCGGTTCCTGAAGGGCCGATACTCATCCACTCCTACAGGACGTGCAGAGTGTCTGATGTGGGCCAAGCATAACACTTACTTTGGGCGGAGCTTCACAGTGGAAAGACACACAAGACGCCCACTCCCTGGGATTTTACGTATCTGGCAGAGGTCAAGTTCGAAAGAATATGCCTAATGACATGGATTACACATGGTTTTGGCCTCTTATAAACACACTTATAGTTTGGCGTATTGAGGGAAATAGTTTAGATCCAAAAACTAGCCAGGAGAATTTTTCTTGTATTAGGGAATTTTCTTTTTAAAGTAATCTCTACACCCAATGTGGGCCTTGAACTCATGGCCTTGAGATCAAGAGTCATGTGCTTTACCAATTGAGCCAGCCAGGCGCCTGCATCAGGGAATTGTCAACAGAAACTCTGTGTTGCTTCCTATGAATGAGATGAAATATTTCTGATGTATAGGATATAGATTTTTAGTAATGAGAAAGACACAGCCCTGACACCATGTCAAAAGCAAGAAATCATGTGCAAAGCCAAGATCGCCGCATAAGTCCCGTTTACTTCATGGACAATAAAACAAACAACAACCCCGTAGAGCTCTAAGGGAAAGGGCTTCCCAGGCTCTGATGAAATTCGTTTTGGTCAAATACACAACCTCCTGAGCCTGGTTTTCTGATTGCGCTGCTTTGCACGTGTTGAACCCTACGGCTGCTACTCCCCACACTTCCCAGAACACCCCCTGCCCAGCAAGTCTGCATCTGACCGGAAGCGCAGCGCAGCTGGGAAAAGAACACAGATGGTAGGTGGTCCATTCGAATTTCCAAGACTGGAACGTACATTTTCAAAACCCGGCTAAAACCCAGGCATGCCTCACTCTGCTGGAATTTTCCGAGTACTGGACAAACTTCCGCTGTGGCACCAGCCACACTCTTCCCACAGTACAGTGGCGAAGGGCACAGACATGGAGCTGGAGGGTGGGCTCCTGCGTGCCCTGCCACCACCCAGCTCCATGATCCTAGACGAGGGAACTAAGACCTGACTGTCCTGCTTCCTCATCTGCAAGATGGAGGCAGTCACTTCTTATAACAGAGAGGGTGGGGGATGAAGGAGGTCGACGAGTATAAAGTCAGAAAGTCAGTCATTGTAAAGCACTGAAAAGACACCCTGCTTGCAGAATGAGGTTGCAAAGTGCAGAAGAAAAGTCATCCTTATTAGTAAGTTCCTTGTGTGTGTTAGACACACTACCCAGCACTTTACACTTATTACTTCATTTAATTTCATGATCATGCTGGCATAAAGAAGCACTATTGCCTAATTGAAGACAGTACTTATTTTGGGATTCCAAACTTCAGAGAAAACCACAGTTATTCAAGTCTACAAACCAGAGAATAAGATCACTAGATAGGGCATACGCGAACTTGTGATGCCGTAACTGGTTAAATGCGGTGTACAAAAGCACTAGCCTTAGGTCCTGAACTCTGCGTGAATGAGGAGGGCAGGTTATTGGGTGCAAGCTCACAGCAGAATGTCTACCATTTCAACAAAGCCCCGACGGGGACAATGGCAATGTGAAGTCATCACGCTGGTCTTAAATGTCACCATGTCTGATTTTGAACATTTCTCTCTTAGGGAGAGACCTGGAACCCTAAAATTTTCATCTGTACCTTACGTATAAAATGACATATCATTTATCATAGATGCCTGTTTAAACCAGAAATTACAAATGTTGTTGAAAACAAGCTAATTAAACCACAGCTCTGCTGGGGAGATCTTACCCGGAAGAACGACAAAGGAATTCCCACGTGTATTCCATTTGGAGGGGCCATATTGGCTAGTTTTCACCAAGTGGGCAGAGAAAATATTTCAAAGACTTACAAAACCACCACTTCAAGACAACAAAAATATGCTAAAAGGAATAACCTCCTCCGATGCACGATGGACGCACACCTGCGAAAGGCAGGGGTGCCCAGCGAGGAGACAGGTGCGCGTTGGGTCCCGGAGGACGAGTAGGGTTCCGGAGCTACCAGTCCAGATCCAAACCACTGGGACGCTGGGTGCCGACAACCTGCCTGAGGTTTGTGCAGAAAAGAAAAATTCAACTAAGAAAAGCAGGTAGTAGGTGAGCACTCCCAAGTCTCAGTCGGAGGAGATTCACAGTAACAGGAAGGTCTGAGGAAGAACAAGGTGAAGGCAGCATGTGGGAAAAGGTGTCCTCCCCCGCGCCAGCCATCCCCATACAAGCCCTTGCTGGCCGCTCACCTGTCCCCAGCCACAGCTGGAAGAGGTTTTCTGTGCAGACGGGTCACTCTGTGGCCCAGGTTAAGCAGCGCGCTATGCCTCTTGAGATGGGACCACAAAGAACAACACGTCTTTGCCCGAATCTTACACTTGACGAAGTCCTACTGTCACTCTCCGAGCTTGGTGCAAAGGCTTCCTGTTCCATATCATTCCGTCCCTTTACTTGCCGATGTTTGTGCGGGACTCGGGCCAGGCGGCAGGGTATGCGGACATGTCAGACACGCCGCCTGGGCTCCTGTCCCACAGGCTTTGGCTTCCCCGTCCCTCTGCCTAGCAAGGTTTGTGCCAGGTCTCCGCCCGGCTCCTTCCTCATCCTGCAACAGCACGGCTCACTGCTTCCTCCTCAGAGAGGCCCGCTCTGAGTCGTCCACTCACCATAACCTCTCTGGAACTTTCTACACTCAAACCTTGCATTCTTGCCTTTAGAACACCCATCATCATCTTCAACTTGCTTATGTATGTATTTGTTTTTGTCTGACACTCGTAGCTCGGACACACACATTCAGGAAGCGGTGGCGACAACGGTGCTGTCCCCCCGGGTGGTCCGTGACACTGCTGTGCCCTACACGGGTACGGGACCGCACACTAGGTAAGAGCTGTAACAGTGGCCGTAAACACGATCACCAAAGTGAGCATCAGAGGAGGTGGGTGCTGGGTTCTCCAGACGGGGCAGGAGCTCACAAAACCTACGTGAGGGCTCGAGGGAGGCTTCTCAAAACAGAGTGCCTGAGCTCATCTTGAAAAACATGCGCCCTCCGCCACAGGACATGGACGCAGAGGTGGCAAAGGCATCCTAAATCCCCATATAAACACAACGCGAAACATTTTCCCCTTGAAGGACTCTGTTCATAACACGAGTTGCCAACTGTTAAGTCGGCAGTGAGTATTTGCCGGAAGTGGGGTTCACACGCACCACGCGTGGAGGTTAGGACTTGCACACACCGCTCTACGGGAGCCCAGACTGAGGGTCAGTTTAAAACACCCACTCAGTCTATAAAAGCCCCTTCCATTACGGCGTTATCCACCTGCCTCCTATAACATAACTCATCTTCAAATTATTCTGTGAATAAAACAGAAACTGTCAATGCAGACATCCCGGGAATTCACTAATTAGATACTTACTACGTAAATATCTTTATGTTTACACAAACTGACATTTTCAAGTTCTTAATCTCTATTAAGAATAACAGATTGTAACCCTCTCCTCTTTATTCCTCAAAACAATTTCAAAACTCCATCCCTCATCGAGAATGTTCCATGAAGAAAATACAGAGAGAAGACAGTAAATCACTCAAAAAAGAAATCACAAGTTAATCTAATTGCTGCAACACAGCGCAGATAAGCTGGCCTCAGGTACGTCCTAGATGGACAGGCGTCTGCCCAAGGAAGCCTGCCGTGGGGCTGGCCGGTGGCCGACGGGGGACGTCGGAGGCGCGGTCTGCCCGTGCTGGCTTACACGTATGAGCTGTGGCCCCGACAGATGCCGCCGGGGGAGGGGCGTCCCAGGAAGATAACCCACACGGAACACAGAAAAGTGAGCGCAGACCTGGGACCACTGGGCTGGGTCCCGCTCACGGAAAGAGACGCCCTGCTCAACTTCCGGTGCCACTGCCTGGCCAGGTCACTGCGGCCACCAGGTTGAAGGCACCTGTCTTACAGTCAACCCATCTGCTCTGTTCTGGCTGTAACTCAGGAAAGCAGCATTCTGACTCTGATTTGGCTTCACAAATAGCGATTTCTACAGGAAAATGTGTTGACTGCTGACAGGAGTATTCCAGTCTGCCTGACAGTAATATTTCTCAATTTAGAAGAAAAACATTCTAATTTATATAATTACCTTGCAAAATTTAGTTAAGGTGACTCTGTCAGATTGTCTCTGGTTAGGATGAGATCACGTTTCAAGAACGGCGCACCTCAGGGCCCGTCCCGGAAGCCCAGGGGAGAGCGCCGCTTCTGGCCTCCACGCCTCCCCTCTCCCAGAACACATCCCTTCCTGCCTTCTAGTCACGGCTCAAAACTCATCCCCTCCTTTACACCAACCCACACGCATGTGTCAGTACACATACAGCACGTGGAGTTTCAGTCCAGTCCCCACGGGAAGACCAGAGGCCACAAGACGGAGGACGCCGTAAGGAATGCATCACCGTGGCGAACGATGCGGCCACGTCCAGGGTTACTCGCTTTCATGTCTCCATCGGCCACACCTCTACGGCATCCACACCACGGGGGACGTGTACCCACCTCTATGGTACACGTGACCTATCACCCGTCTCTCCGTCAGCCAGAGCTGATGTCATACTACACCTCTACGGCATCCACACCACGGGGGACGTGTACCCA
>NC_043713.1:3675862-3732063 GCF_006229205.1 Suricata suricatta
TGTGTCCTGTCCCACGTCTCTATAGCATCAGCCAGAGCTAATATAATGTGCACTGCAAATGTTATATACGGACAGCAAAAATGTGATCACAGTAAGCACACTGAGTTTGCACATTAGATTATTGGGGAAACGGTAAAGTAGTTAATGAAATTTGGTGGCCACACCTGCAGTCTAACACTGTGAAGAAATGGGGACACTGTCACAAGAGACAAGGACATGATACATTTATTCAGATTAATAAACAAGAGACATCTACAGTTGTATTAACTGGATACTGGGGATGCATTTTTTGCTCTGAAGTTTACAGTCTAGCAAAGGAGCAATTTTTCAAGAGGAATTGAAAATGGTATTAGACTTCTAATACGGAGTGTGAGGGAAAAGAGCCAGGAACATGGGACCTTTAGGGGAAAATACCCCATCTCAACCTACAGATGAACTTCCTGAAACTGGAACCAGGTGATGTGCAGAGAGGTAAGGCCCGGTTGCCGACAGTGTGCACACGGAGCCACGTGAATCCAGCTAGAGCAGGTGTGTGCAAGAAGACAGGTTCGCTGGCCCTGCCAGGCCCATCCCCGCATGCACTCTCCGCCACGTGCTTTGAGTTGGAGGAATCCCCTAAGAGCTGTGATGAAGAGCAGACCTCGACCTCGGCGGCTCCGTTCTGGCGCGCTGTGCCTCTGGGTAACTTCTCAGTTACCGCCACGTTGGAGGAGAGGCCATTTGAACCATGTCTTTGAAGACTGCATCAGTGGAACGAACCCCTTCTCCTTCTTGACCCATTACACCGCACTGTAGCTCCTAGAAAGAATGGCCTTTGCTGCACAGTAAAAACGTGCCGGGGAGTGGTTATTCCCAAGTGTCTTCTGTCTCACCGATGGGCCTTCCCTTCGGGGGCTGGCTCCCCTAGGCACTCGTCCACAAGACACCAACAGCTGATGCGTGGGGGCACCACCAACACCAGCCAGGTGTCCACCGACGGACAAATGAATAAAGAAAATGCGGTGTATGTATATATATATATATATGTGTATTATATTACATGTGCATATAATGGATTATTACTCAGCGATCATAAAGAATGAAATCTTGCCATTTGCAACAACGTGGATGGAACAAGAATGTATTATGCTCAGTGAAATAAGTCAGAACAACACAAATATATAATTTCACTCATATGTGGAATTTAAGAAACAGAACAGATGAACATAAGGGAAGGGAAGGAAAAATAAGAAAAAAAAAAACAGAGAGGGAGACAAACTATACTCTTAAATACAGAGAACAAACAGGGCTGATGGAGGGGAGTGGGGGGGGCTAGATGGTGGTGGGCATTGAGGGGCGGGATGAGCACTGGGCGTTGTACGTAAGAGACGAATCACCGGGTTCCACTCCCGAAACCAAAACTATGCTGCGTATTAATTAACACGAATTGGAATAAGTACATTTAAAAAAATAACCGCTTTTAGAATAATATCTGGTCTGTTTCTCCTAAATAACTGTTTAGTGAGGGGTTCTGGAAATGATTTTAAGCAAGCCAAATGATTAAAAAATGTTTTTCTAGTTTGTGTTACATGCTGAGATGGGCCCTTTTTTTTTTTTTAAAGCACTAAATTGGTTTTTAAAATTTTGAACACCTTAATGTCAGAAAAATAGAGAGAAATTTAATCAGCTGAGGTATCTGCCTTCATTCTAATGACAAGTAATGATGTTAAAATATGGATTTACGTGCTCCCGCACATGTGCTCACTCACGACACATCGCTTTCCTCCTCTTCTTGCCTATCTTTTGGTTTTATTTTTCCCCTACAGTTAAGGTCTCCCTCCATTTTTTCCCCAGAAAGAAAAAAAAAAAAGAAGTGTACCACAGTGCCCTTAGATGCACCTGATTTCTCCTGTCAGGGGATCTATGAAAAATAAATTTCCAGTCTACACAGTGACATAAAAATAAGGCATTGCATCTGGGTTGTGAAAGGTGCTAGAACACTACTCTGCTGTCACATTCTTGGGGGATTGAAACAAATCTATATTTCTTTATACAACTATATTGGGAATCTTTTAAGTTCAGCATAATTCAAGAACGCTAGTCAAAGTTGAAAAGCACCTCCCTAAATGAAGCATACTGCTCGTGAACGTGTGGACTCATGACACGAAGATGAGAATGTTTCCCTTAAGAACGTTGCACGTAGGCAGGAAGACAATCTTGCCCACAACTGAATGCAACGCCAGGGGAATCAGCACCCCGGAAGTTTGCAGAAGTCCACGTTAGGAGTCTGAGGATGTCTCCTCAGAGGTGGAGCAGCAGCACGTGGCAGGTGCACGAGCAGGAAACCCGACAAACAGGGAGGGGGCCGCCTTGCCCCTGCGTCCAAGGTCTTTGGCCAGAAGGCGGCACGCAGGCTCAGGAGTCAGATCTGAGAGAGAAGGCGGCTTCCACCCTGCCTCTGCCCTCCGCCACCACCCCTGCCCCATGGGCGCTGTCTCCAGCATGACCATCCCGTCGCCAAGCACTCGGTTCTGCACCCGGAAGCCAGAGTGACTTTTCACAAGATAAACCAACATGGGCTCCTGGCTCGCTCACCCCGTCCGTGGCCCGTCGGAGTCAGAAGGAAAGTCCTGCAGGTTGGCCCCCTGCCCCTGCGGGGGACACATCGGCTCTGGCCCCACTTCCCTCGGGCTCTGCTCAAGGACTTCCCACAACTTGGGGCCAGAGGCTGTATTTGTTGTTAAGGGAGGGGGTGGCTCCTGGGGGGCTCCACGCACCCACACCTACCGCATTCTCCCCGGAAGGGTGTGCGGGCGGCTGGGCGGTAACTGCATCTCGGTAAAACTGCTTTATCAAGTCATTTTCTTGGATTGTCCCCTAACTGCATATAAAACAGTTCCCGCCCCTCCCAGGTCCCTCTCTAATCCGTCTGCTCCAACGCAGCTTTGCAGCACATACTTACCGTTTATTTCTCATTATCCATCTCTGCCGAGAGCAGGACTCTGCCTCTAGGTCTATGGCAGTGGCTGCTCCCTCAACTGACTGAGAGACGCACAGGTACATGAACGGTGGGTGACGGCGGGCCAGGTCCTCGTCCCCCTGCGCCTGTGTCCCCCCGGAACAATGACAGCACAGCCGCTGGGCTGTGTCAGGAAGGAAAGAGACAATCCAACAGGGGCACAGACACAGTGCCTGACACACGCTGAATGGGAGCCGCACAGGAGCTACTAAGAATTCACAGACGGGATCGTAAACGTGAGCAGGCGCACCAAGTTATCTCGTCCCTCTGTTTTTAGTGAGCTGGACGTCGCTCTAGAATGATCCCTTGGGCTCCCAGGCCGTAGCTCAGACTGCCACTTCCCCGGTGGTCACCCCAGCTCGGACTATGCCTGGGGCCGTGGGGGGTGGGGATCGTTACGTAGTGTGTGTTCTTAAATTCCTAACAATGTTTTCATGTGCTCTATTAAGCATGATGAATACTTTCTAGGATTCCTAGGTGGCATGAGACACAACACCAAGCGTTCCGGGCTTTGCCCACTTTCTGCAAGATCCCCACGCAAAACTGTCCAGCAATTTAACAGGATGACGAGGCGTCTGAGGCCTCATGAGGAGAGCAGGCCAGAGCAGAGGGGAAAGCAAGCGCAGGACCTTGGCCCCAGACCAAGGGCACGCCCTGGCTCCTCCCACCCTGCACTTGCTGGGCCTTCGGGGATTTCCGTTGTTTACAAGGAATGGGAGAAGCAGTGGCCGTGTTCAGCTTACGTCTGTTTGGAATGTCTGTTTCAGACAGAAGAAAGTGAAGGTGGGTAGGCGCGGACGTTGGGAGATACTTGGGAGCACGGGTGTTTCAGTCTAGGCAGACAGGGGGTTTGGAGTCTTGCATATAAGACCGTGTGCATGAAGGGAACGTAGACCGTTACTCCCCGTTATAATATTAGTATGTCCCATTTCAGAATCGAGAAAATTTAGAAAGCGGCATGGGAAAATATTAAAATCTGAACTGTGGTAGCAAATTTTCCGTATATCGACAACCAGTTCAGTCTCAGTAAAGCAGTAGCAAAAGGTCAAAACAAAGTCATTAAAGAAGTTTCTAAAGCTTCTGGAAGGCTCATTAAAGTCATATGCTGTTAAAAAGTATGAAAACCCTGGAGAGTCAAGTGAGGGAGAAGAAGTCTGTGCATTCTGAGTACTCCCACCAGCAAGAGAAGGGGAGCTGCCCCCGGTGTAGACAGAACTTAATTCCAAAGCTACGCAGCACAGAGGAAAAGAGAGGCAGTCAACACCTCGACGGCCTCACGGAACAGGGCACTGCCGTCACTGGTCTTGAAGACGGCCTCGGCCAGGCCGCTTGCAGGCCTCCGTGATGCCGGAGCGGCCGGAGGAGGGACTCGGGGAAAGGTGCTCTGTTCCTGGGCAAGAGGAATCCAGCGTGCTACCTGCGCCCGGCGTCCGGCACGGGGGTTCCTACTTCAACAGGCGGGACTTAGGAAGAGGCCTACCGTTTTCTTCGCAGTAGAAAGATGAAAGTCCACTATCGTTGAGGACCTACTAGGTGCTGGAGACGACACTGACCGTCCTCATCTTGTTAACTGGCCAACTGCTTAGTATTTTAACATGTTTCAACACCACAGCCGGCAGGTAGAGATCAGGGAAGTCACAGTCCAGCGGTTTTCCAGCAGAAAGACCTAGATGCCCTCAGACCTGCAGCGGGCGGCTCTGCAAGGCAGGGGCTGCAGGGTCACAGATGCTAATCCAGGAACACCTCCGGGCCCTGCAGGCCTCCTAGGAGAGCCACCTGGCGCCCTCTCCTGGGCTGCCCGCTGCGGTGCGGGTGGGCACTCCCTGGCCTGGAGCCTGCTTCCAGCCAGCCAGTGCGCCCACCATCCATTTCCCATTGGCTCAACACGGCTCTCCTGCCACGGAGAAGCCACTGGGCCGGGGCAGCCACCCAGAGCATCAGACTCAGGTCATGCCGGCAAAACCACTGGAGGGTACAGGAAAAAAATCCACTAGGGGTTTGGGTCTTGTTTTTTGGCCATAATGAGACAGTTTGATTTCATTCTCTGAGCTGACATGGAGACGGGATCAGTCATCCTGGACTGAGAAGTCCCGCGCCCGATGGGCTGAGCTCCTGGCACGCATGCCTGCGTGCGGCTCGGTGCTCAGGAGATGCCGGCAGGTGTTCCGGGTGCCGTGGGGTGTGCGCGGGCAACATCCCTGGTCTTTCAGGGTCTGTCAGAGCCCTTCATGGAAAAGACCGCTTGAGGAGTCAGATTCGCTTCTTACTTGTCTGCGTCTGGTCCTCCTGGCCTTCCGAACCCATAAACCTTCGCAGTGGGTCTCAGATTCCCTGAATATTATATGCCGACTTTTAGAGAATGCCACTACTATTTTATTTTCCTTATAATCTCAACAAACAAAAATTATGGAAGAGATTGTCAGGAAATTCGGGCTGCAATGGAGTATTATTCGTAATTTCACATAATTACAGTATATCGCCCTGGGAAGACCCGCTGAGCTCATCTATTAAAATTTCATGCTCGGGGTGCCTGGGTGGCTCAGTTGGTTAAGTATCTGACTCTTGATTTCGGCTCAAATTCATGGTCTTATGGGCGTGACACTGAGCCCTGCATCCGGTCCCACGCTGACAGTAAGGAACCCTGTGTGGGATTCTCTCTCCCTCTCCCTCCATCCCTCCGCCACTCACTAAATAAACAGGTAAAGAAACAGAATCCTGCCCTTTATTTTACATTCAGGGAAGTACAGCAGAGAGGGTCTAAGGGACTCATGCACAGAGCGACCACGAGCAGCAGGACTGGATTCCAATCCACTGGCTCCTGGTTCAGTGGGATTTTCATTGATCAATTTCCCCTTGTTTTCCACAAGGTTCCAATGGTTTACTGTAAGTATTTGATTCCAAATGTGTGTTTGTCTGAGGCAGACATATCTACTGAAAAGAGAAATGGCTTTTTATGTGCTATTTCAAATATTCCTGCTCTCTTTACCTGTCACATAATTCCACTTCTATCTCTCCTGCTTCTGGTTCTATATTTTCTATGAATCAACACAATGACTAACTGTAGACTAACTTGTTTCTTTTTTTCTTTAACGTTTATTTATTTTTGAGAGAGAGAGAGAGAGACAGACGGAGCATGAGTGGGGAAAGGGCAGAGAGAGAGGGAGACACAAAATCTGAAGCAGGCTCTAGGCTCCAAGCTGTCAGCACAGAGCCCGATGCGGGGCTCAAGCCCATGAACCGTGAGTTCATGACCTGAGCCGAAGTTGGATGCTAAACAGACTGAGCCATTCAGGTGCCCCCAGACTCGATTCTTTTTAGTTTGCTTCCCAACCTCTGGACTGTCCTTTCTTTTCATATGCCAGCATACTTTCTAATTTTCTGGAATAAAACCTTTATGTAAAACACCTTAGGAGTTAAAAATCATAGTACCTGTTCTTTCATTTTCTGAATTTATTAACCCTGATTTGAAATCTTATTTTGAGGACGGAGATTCTAAGGGTTGCCTTCTCTCATTTTTAATTACAGTTATCTGCATTTTTACATGGCCTTCTAATACAGGTTTCAAACGCTTAGATTTCAAAGGACTGATGTTTATTTTAACCCCCAACATACCCCCTTCACCATTCTGTCTTCCCTCTCTCCCAAAAAGTAAATGTGGCCTTTCCTTAGGCCTGATAATACATGGATGTGGGAAGAGTGGGTTGGGTTTTTTTTAAGCGATATAATTTTCAAAATGATGAATAAAATATTTCAGAATGGCATACGAAGAAACTTATTTGGTATTGTTGGGAACTCAAGGTGTATTACAAGGGAGTTCAGAACTAGACCAGTGATTTTGACAGAACTGAAACTTCACTGGTGTGACGTCTATGGTTACAAAGCTTTGTGTCAGAAAGGAAGAACACGCAAAAACTCAGCGAAACACTAGCAATCTGGAACATGGGGTTTTGTACAGGAACTGGGCAGCGGGTAACAAAGGCTCGGTGTAGGTAAATGTCAGCAGACACCTTCTACTAACAAGCGCAGGTAATAATAAATTAGCAGTAAGACAAGATATTCCCATGGCACATATAATTAGAACGTGGCCATTGAGGAAAGGCTCCCATGAAAGAAAATTAGTGGACAAAGAATCATGAGAAGAATCTGCTCTTGTAAATAGTTAAAGCTGGATAAGGAAAAAACAGAAGTGCTCAGAAGAGAATACCAGCTTCCTTGAGATGGCAGAGATTACCTTCCCTGAAAACAGGAGATCAGTAATTCGTCTTCTGGCAGGCTCCCGGTCCACTGCCCGCCAAGAACGCGGGGTCCTGGGTTCCACTGTTAGCTCTGCATTTCATTATTCTACCTCGGAAGTCATTCTCTCTCTCTCTTTGGCGGGGAAATTTACAGCAGTTTTCTGTGTTTTTGTGTGAAAGACTCAATGAAAGGGAGAGGGGGTGGAGAGGTCACAGAAGAACCTGAGGAAAGAACTGAACGGAAAGCGGTGGAGACAAAGGGCCCCTGGGAGAACAGCCCCCGCCCTCGCTCCCCGAGAGGCGGGGGCACAGGGGCTTGGCTGCACGAGCCACCGTGGGTCCTGCCCACCTGTCGGTGGTACCCGGCTGGGCTGGGCACTGAGTCCATGCAGCCTGCACGGGAAGGGAGGGGGAGCGAGGGGGGGCCGGAGGTGCTGGCACAACAGTAGGGGGCTGCTCCCCACGCGGCTCCCTGCAGCCCGTCCCCAGCACCCATTACTTTCAGGTCTTAAAAATTTCCCAGATTTATTTTTTAATATAAATGATGCCAGTGCATATCATACCCCATTCAAGTACTTTATGTACTTTTGCCAAGCCCAGCTCTACAAAAAAATGATACTTTCAAATTCCCAAACGAGCTGCAATCAACAAACAGCTCAGATGAGGCTGCATGGAAAACATCATGAACTTGGGCCTTCTTAATTAACAATATTTTTAATTCTCCCAGGTCACATGAAGCCAGTGATGACTTCAGCTAAAATTAGGTAATACAATTCAGCAGGAAAAAAGCAACTATATAGAAGAGCCTTGTCTAAAGGACCAAAAAACTGCTTTTCCCCCTTTTCAAAATGACGCAAATAAAGAAGAAAAACATAAGGTAATTTCCTGGAATGGCTTCAGCACAGTCCGGTTTGGGACAAGGAGGGGGCGGGGGACAGGAGAAGTCATCTGTTAGGTGACCAACAATGACCTGCTTCTTCCGTTAATCAAATTGACAAGGTGAACCAGTTAGACTACTAAGCCTCACTCCCAGCACTAAAACAAAAACATTTTTTCAATAAAAAAAATTATGATAGTACTAAGCAAAAATGCCTATCAGTTCATATGATTAAACTCAACTAAAAGGGTTAATTAAAATGGACTTTAAAAATCTCATTCTCAAAGATATCAACATAGATTACTTGCTTGAAGTTGAAGCTAGTCATTATTTCCAGGACATTTTGTTATCGTTATTTTTACTTCTTTTGAAATCTGAATTTTTTTCTGCCACACTTATACTTAAATCATTTCTTATATTATATTTTGAATGCATCTCTAATGTAAACCAAAACACTAAAACCATGTTTACGTTAGCTTCAATCCAAAATAGCAAAAGAAAATGAGAAGCATATAAATTATTATAAAATATGCATCACTGTTTTCAATATAATTGTTAGAATATGTGTTTTATTTAGAACTAGAACACAAAGTAAACAAGAAAACAATTTAAATCGGAATTAAGATACTTCTCTCTGACGGTTCACATTTTTCCACAATTGACAAAATAGTCTTTTAAAAGGGAGAATTTGAAACTAAAAGTCAAATGAAACATGCCTGACAAAAAAGAGAAATTCAAAGGATTTGTTTATTTTTCCTGGGGCCGGGACAGAAAATAAATTCCACAGTTCTGAGGACCGCACAATCCCTCAGCTCGAATGGTAACTCGGTTTTGTGAAATCTGAAACCTCCATATTTATTCACACTGTTATTCACAAAACTTAATGATTCTCTAATTTGGAATAAATGGATTGATAACGGTTCTTTCTCCGTTTTCTGTCTCCGTTTGTTACATAAAATGTGCGCTTGCCTGTGTGCGTCATTACTTTCCTTGTGCACTTGCTTTTTGTGGTATACTCCTAGCTGGTGCAGTTTACATAGGAGTTCATTAATAATGTCAGAAAACCATCTCACGTATCAGCCCATACCTTAGGTAATGCTAGTCTGGAGGTGAGGTGTTGTGGATACCAATGCATAGCCGATGGCAGCACTGTCTAACTTCAGAAATGCAGTGGAGAGTTAGGGGGCCTGTCACTTAGCTGTCATTTGCAGGTTTAAGGTGAGCAGGAAAAAAAAGAAAAAAAAAGCCGGAGAGGCAGCTCTGAGGGCGGGAGCCTGCAAACCCAGGCTGTATTGAAAAGAAAATGTTCTTGAGGAAAGGCAGTCACTACGTTCTTAGTAGGAAACCTTGCCTGCTCAAAAGGGGGAGAGGGAAAGAGCATTAGATTAATGACAAAATCACTTTAAAAAATGGGCAAATTAAAACTAAAGAATTAGACTCCGCTGACACTGGTATTCATGAACAAAATTTAACAATATTATAAATAAGGTTAATAAAAGGTGGGGAAAATGAAGTCTTCATAGGAAATGCTGCAGACTGTCATCAGCTTTTAGAACGTGGGTTAGGAATTTTCTCTGAAGTGTTTAATTTTTTCAATTTTAAGGTTTAAGTTGCCACACACTTCAGTGATATTTAGGCTATGACAGTAGTTTTCTAGGCAATGGATGCTTCCCTTTCAAAAAGCAGAACGCTTTTCTTTTCCTTACATAAGCATAAGAAAATAGGCAAGCTGCTTGTGAGGGAAGGGAAAAACAGAGCCTGTGCAAACGGGTGGAAGATGGAGAAACACATTCTGCAAAACACACACGACCTATTCAGTTGGTGAAAACAGATACATATATTTTTTTGCATCAGAATTTCCATTAAATCTTTTGCAGAAATAAATTCCACCTCCCACTTTCAAAACTATCTCAACAATATGGATTTAGTTCTGATTCTCACTTACAGTCAGGGTCCTGCAGGCAAGGAAATACAACTTGCAGCGCATTCTCTGGGTTAAAAAAGTAATTCATCAAGTGTCTCCTTTCACCCGGTGTTTGATGACACAGAGAGACTGTGAACACCATGCACACTCGAAGTGTGTTCAGTAAAGCACATGACCGGAAAGTTCCGTGTTTCTGGCAGTTCTAGGTGGACCAAGGACTGCATTTCTGTCTGGGAAATGCAGAGGGAGACAGACAAAAAACAAAAAGCAAAAAACAAAAACAGTGTGCGCTCCTAATTTTCACTCACAAACTGCAAGCAGCGAATGAACTCATGATCCCCAGAGCTACGCCTGTTCTTGGCTGCATTTGAACACTGGTGTGGCACTGAAGCCGTTTCTTTCAAACTCCTGTAGAACTAAACATAGGCTTTCCCCCCTTCTCTGCTAATTACACACTTTTCTGTTAAAGAAGCAAGCCCTTTATTGCTCATAATTTCAGCTATCACTTGCTTGGGCATCTTCTCAGATCAATAGCATATAGTTAAGTGGAAGAAAAGGCAAAATGTGATTGCTATTTGCAAAGCAAGGCTTAATTTTTAGATTTTAAGTGCTCTTGTGTTTCATGTTAAAATATTAAATTCAAGTCACAGGTTCAGAATAGCTACACATTCAGAGCTTTTTGTTAAATATCTGTCATTTTTTAAGCCTCGAATACTGGCATAGGTGATAATATATAGGATCTAGCGTGCGTTGTACGGTCTTAGATCCCAGTGCTGGTGGCCATGCATCTTTGATGGCAACACTACATGGGCTGTAGCACCATAAAGATCAATAAATATTAACCTTTTCTGGCACTTTGTGCACGGACGCTTTATCAACTGCTGTCAGGTAATAGAACGCTCAGTGATGAACTGTGTTTCTCAGCTAAAGAATCCATAACAAATTTAGAAATCAATATAAATTAACACACTTTTTAAAATAAAAAAAATCATCAGTGAATTTTACTTCCTGTAAAAAGAACACAGAAGCTGGCAGGTTCTCAGTAGGCGCCTTGGGTGCGGCGCAGACACCACGCAGGACTCCAGCCCAAGGACCAAGTGTTTTATACTCGCTCAGGCTCCACTTCGACAATTATATGGATTAGATATAATCTGCTTTCAGACTTCCGGTAGCATGCTAAGAAGCGGGAAAAGTTTTATTCATCACAGCATCACATCTTATTTCTGTTAGCAATCCACATTCTTCCAGAGGAGCTGCAGATAGTATCTCTTTATGATCTTGTGAAGGTTTGAAGTAAAGGGGAAAGCTGTTCAGTTAAAACTGGAGTGCCACTTCATGCCAGGAAACTCTCCTTAAAGTCAGTTCGTCTCTGATCCCTCGCCACCTGCAGGGCCCTGCTTCATACAACACCGGGCCCTGCGTCACGTACGGCGCTCAGCAGGAGGACAGACTGCCGGCCAGGAGCCTCGAACGCCCGCACTAAGGCCTGCCCTCTTCGTTACTTTATGGTGCACTTCTCGTTCTCCCACGACTTTAGTGTTAGCTTTGTAGCGGTAGATCAGTTTCACTGGACGGTCCAACGTACTGATAACTTAGGAGGGACCCGCAAAACTAAGCTGTCTGAATTCAGTCACTTACATGGCCAAGTGTAACACCGTCTGCAGTCTCACTCATCAGTATAACCACGTCTGCGCCTCTACAGAGGACACACATGAAGGTTTTCATGGTCCAGTTCGCTTAAAAACTACTGTGAAATTTCCATAGGGCAGCAATTCAGACAAATAGCTCGGTCGTCAGATGGAAACTGAGTGCTCTGTACAGAAGGTAACAGCTGTGAGTAAGAGAACTCTGATGTGCTGAAGCTCTATTCACACAAAATCTAAAAGTTAGCTGCGCAAGGAAACAGTTTTATACTCATCGTTCTGTCAGGGACATCTACATCTTTAATCTCTAGATAAATCAGCTAAAGAAAAATGAGAATTCTTATGAAAATAACAATATACTAGATATAAATTTTAAAATGGCGTTTTTGGGTGGAAATTACTGTAATGAATTCATTTTTGCAATAAACAGTAACTGTTAGGCCTGATGATTTCCAAAGTGACTGCTTTGGGGGTAGAATCAGGGAAAATCTTTAAAACAAATTAACAATAGATTCTACAATAGGACCTAATATGCATTCATTCCTCAAAGAGAGGTAGGTTTTTAGAAGATGTTGGAAGAAGATGAGAAAACATTCAGATAACCCAGACATAGCAGTGAGTCTCTAGGACCACACTTGGCACTTGCTGCACGGAAGGCCGACTCCACAGTGGCCACGAGGCACTGCAGACACACACCGGGCACTCAGCTCACCGACGGGGCCAACACGCGGCCCAGAGTCACCACGGGGGCCGGCAGTGACCTCCAAGAACGGGCTTCGGGCTCAGACACCAAGCGCCTCATGAAAAGCATGTTCTGAAATGGACAACTTTGTTTTCTTTTTCAACTTAAGATTAGAAAGACTTTTAGAACCAGACAAGGAAAAGTGTTGTCTATTTTAAGTCCAGCTTGCTTAGCACCATGATAGGACCAATCTGGATCCCTGATCCCACAGCCAGGCCAGGGGGAGGGACATCTCCCAACCTTGCCCCCGTGTCTGTCACCAAGGATCAGCTAAGATAACAAACAAACAGAAAAATATAACATCTTGAGAGATCATCCAAGATCAACTAAAGACAAGTGTGACAATCTAACAAGCGTCCCTGACGCTTCAGTCCGTCTTCCAGACTCGAAAAAAGCCTACTTTCCCTCTTGCAGGGAAGATGTGTGCAAAAAAGAATCAGGTAGACATAAAAACCACAACCTCCTTTTTCTCTGTAGTTTCTACCAACAAATAGCTTATCGCCTCAGTGTTCGCTAGCCCCACGAGTATCCATATCCAGAAATGGGGATAATTATTTTTAGGCTGACAGATTTTATTCTAACACCATCCTGCCATCTTGTAGCAATCACAGAGAAGATGAAGAAATCGTACATGAGAAGGGAAATAACTCCAGTCCTAGAATAGCTTTGTGGACTTTCTACATGAAGGAGCAAAATAATCATCAATAAACATCACCGCCACTGCCACCATCACCATCGCGAATGCTTGGGAAATTCTCCCTTTATTTGCGGAGTTCAGCTCTGAGGCTGTGTATTCTCCCGTCTAAGAGCAGCTCTGCGTCCATGTCATCAAGCGTAGGCTTCACATACCAGGAGATAAACGAAGGAAGAGGACCCAGCAGCCTCCTCACCTAAAGGAGTAATTTACCTGTGTAACCTAGTTACTCCAGGAGCTCTGATTTATCTGGATTTACTCTAACCCTATTTGTCATTGGTGTGTTCCAATCCTTGCTTCCCAACTGCCCACAGTACACTGTGTGTGTCTGAGTGTATCTGTGTATTTGTCTGTGTTTCTCCTTCCACACCTGGAATGCTATCCTAGCCTTTCAATCAATGGGTTGTTAGTGAGAAACCCTGCTGAAAACTTGCTTCACAAATGCGGGTCCCCATACAGCACAGTGAGCCCTGGGACCCAACGGCTGAGGGACACGCACGAGTGACGGCACTGGGCCACCACGGGGCTGGAGGAGCATGGGGGTGGGCACTGAAATGCACGTGCTACCGACGCATGAGACCGCCTCAAGTTTGTGGTCAGGAAAATTCAGGATGGAGATGAGCACTGAAGGATGAGCACAAGTCCTCTGTGGTTAGGAAGCGCATCACAAATCACTGCAAAACAGCGCAAGGCAAAGTCCCTGGCAGAGAGGCGTAGGGTAGGAAAGCCTCGGCCCCCTGGTGGTTTCAAGGGGAAGGGTGATAGAAACAGACCCTGCTGGCCGCAGGCCCTCGCTGCCCCTCTCCCCTGCCTGGACCCAGCCGGTGCCCTCCCACACCCCCTGTGTCACCCTGAGGAACAAATTTCTGTGTAGATGTTGTGGGAGGAAAGCACATTTTATACACATGGTTCAAGGAACCCGACTAAGAAACAAGCAAACGACAGAAGAAAATGCAGTACATTCCAGAAGGGCGTGTTCCCTCTTCCTCCTCACCTTCTCCCAGTAAGGCTGGGCCGCGTGGCTTGGTTTTGGGTCAGGAGGCTGGAGGAGAACAGAAGGATCTAGAGGCCGAGGGCACAAGTCTCCGTGAGTGAGCCGTGTGGAGCAGACACCTGGGAAGAGCGGAGTTCTGCTCCCACAGTCCTGCCCAGGCGGGCTCCCCACGCCAGGCTCTGGATGGAGGCACGGGGTGCCTGGCTCTGACACGGGTCGGAGTGGGCCCCACACAGCCTGCTGCCTCGCTCCTGTCACCACTGACTGCAAAATCCTCCCCGCGCCTCCGGGCTGTGGCTCCTGCCGGCATCCCGGGCCTCCTCGGGGGTCTCTTCCCCCAGCTCGATGGGTCAGGCCCCTAGGTAGGCCTGTCCACATGCTGTCGTAAGAGTTCTTCCAGGGGGTGGCCCCAGAGCTGTCGCAAGTCCTACTCATGACGGCCCTGTGAGAGCAGGGGTCACGGCATTCTGTCCACAACTCCCTCCCCGCACAGGACAAGCGGACTGATACATTTCCTCTAACTGTCAGACTCTTGGGGGAACCGTGGCAGGTGGCGTAATTGGCAAGGACTGTTGAAGAAGCATTGCAGAGACCTCATGCCATCATGCCACCTAAGAAGCTCACTGTCATGATATCCATGACCGGATGGGTTTCTAAACCCATTTTATACCTGGCATGCAACACCGAAGGGCGACAGATGTGGGTAAGTCTCACAGGGTCACACCAGAAGGGCGTTTCAGGGCTGACTCAAAGCAGCCTGATCGCATTGTATGACAACTCTTCCGTTGTGTGTGTGTGTGTGTGTGTAACCATCCCATGCTGGCAATCCTGACAGAACTGGAGGAGTCTATTTCATCAGTTCTGATGACTGAGGTCTTTAGAATCGTGTTAACAGCGTTCACTGCCTTCTCTTCTAATGATAAGAAGGAACACGTTGTAGGAAATCCAGAAAGGCCCGCACTGTTAGATCCATCCAGAAAGGCCCGCACTGTCAGATCCATCCAGAAAGACCCGCACTGTCAGATCCATCCAGAAAGACCCGCACTGTCAGATCCATCCAGAAAGACCCGCACTGTCAGATCCATCCTTTTTCTTCTAAGCAAGTACATACGTTAAAAAATGAAACCGGGGCACTCCCCGCCATACCATCTTAATATCTTCTTAGAAGCTCTTAAATTGTGGAACATGTGTTTGTCAGGAAAACAAACCACTGCAATCCTGAGACAGGTTCCATTCCCCATCTAAACGTACGCCCGGACGGCCAAGTTAACAGTTTTCTGTACGTTAGCTACAGGATTCTCCACGCCCATATACTCGCAGGGTGGGTTCTTTGTCCTTCTGGAAGAAGGAAACAGTCACAGGAAGCGCGCTACTTTGCAGTTGCTTCCTGCCATCGCCTCTCACAGGTCACCGCCGAGATCCGGCTCCACTTCCACGGCCGCGCCTCGGCCCGAGCTCCGGACAGCCCCTCCTGCGGGGCGTTCCGTGGTCCAGTTCCCGACCGTTACGGCATCTCACAACGAAGTATCCTTACACATCCACACACTGGTTCCACAAGAAGGATGCTCTGCTAGAGCTGCTGAGACCAACGGTCTGTGCCGTTTAAAATCCAACAGCGTGTTTAGCAAGTCACTCTCCCACAGCAATGTACGAGATTCCTAACTTTCCAAAGTATGCTCCACCAACAGTCACTTCCAACCGTTCAGCTCTCTGCCAATGGTTAAAAAGTGGCATTTTATTGTTGTAAATTACTCACAACGAGTGAGGTTTAACATCTTCATGTATACTGACTAGTAACCTGCATTTTAAAATGTCCATTCAGACTTGTCTTCTGAAAAAAATTCAATTTGAAGTAGGTTTTGGTAAACTAGAACTAGTGACCTTCTGTGGGAATACTAATTGTATTAATCCTGTATCTGCCTTATGTGTTGCAAATATTTTCTCATAATTGATTGTGAAGCTTTGTTTACTTTTTTCCCCTTTTTGGTTCTGTCTTCTATGTCTTCTGTAACCATGAGGTTATATAAATATTATGAAGTTTGTCTCCATCATTGCTAGACTATGTAAGAATTTAAAATAAAAATGCAATTCATATGAATATTTTTAGAACAAAGATATAATACCTTTCTTCTTAATGATTTGACATCTACTTCTTTATCTTTCTCCTTCACACTTCAATTATTAAGTGTCTGACGTTGATACATAAAAGATTTGAAAACAAAATTAATTGTTTATAGTAACTGTTCTATACTGGTCTTCTGATGTCAGATTATTATTGAGCTAATGAACACCATTATATATAAAAAATCTACGTGTTACCTTATACTTTGTTTTAAAGAGAAAACACCACAGTGATTATGTCAATATACAAAGACCTAATAATGAAGGTGAATTTTCTTGCAATACAATTCTAGTTTTTTAATGTATTCACTCTCAAGAATCCAGATTACAGAATAAAAAAAATAATATGAGAGAAATGGAGGATGTGAAAGTCTAACGGATAGTTTAGGTATGCAGGTTTAGATAAATGTCTACATATTACAAACAACAGAAATTAAGCCCTAAAATAATACAGAAATGATACAGGACCAAAAATGCAAGTCTGGAGTTTCACGTACTTTGTTAACCCCTCTTCTGGATCAGAGGTATCTGTACACCAGCTCATCCTCACAGCCTTGGATTGTGTCTTATCCTGCGGTGTCTCATTTTCTCTCCCTGTGGGCTGAGAGGGGCCAGCAGTCTTTCTTCGGTGGGGTGCCTGCTACCTACCCCTATTCTGCCTGCTGCAAACACAGGCGAGTTCCTTGTGGATGGATCATTTTCTAGAGGTCATTCAGATCATAATTTCAGGCCCTCGCCACTATCCTGATGGTCCTTCTTAGGAAATTAGACCCAGTGGGGACGTTTTCTCCCTCTGCTTAGTCTATGGGTCAGCATTTTCCTCCCCTTGTAGTTCTTAATTCCCGTAAGTGGCAATTATTTAAGACACAGTTAGAGAAGGTGCAATCTACATTCATCCAATAAAGCCTAAATATTAAAAAGGACAGAAGAATTCAGCATGGTTACTAAGGATAAATGGGACAGCATTTAACATTTGAAAAGTACCAACGAAGTGTTATAGGGGTAAATGGATAAAATTTAAAAAAATTAAAAGGGACTGGTGGTAAAAAAAAAAAAAAGGGATGACTAAAAGGGCATACTATGTGTCAAGGAGACAGAGCGTCTCAATTACAAAAGGTTAATATCACAGTCAGCATCAAGAAATAGGTGGAAAACCACTCTAGTAAATATTAAGAGGAAATCCATCAAAGGCAGCCGATTCAGAAAGTCTAAACTTTAGATTTTTAATGTGCATCTGATAAACATTAGTCAGATTAGTGCTGTGGTCCCAAACACTCTTAACAGAGATTCCGGATTAGCGCTAAAAGCCGTGAGGCTTGGGGATGGAATCACCATGTCTGGGGAAAGGCACACTAGAAAACCTACTGTCACTGTATGGCCGTAATAGCCAACTGCATGCGAAGGTCAAAGGTTCTAAAAGAAACTGAAGGGGAAAGGATAGGAATTCTGAATTTTATGTGGCTCATTCATGAGGACACCGGTGAAACCACTAAAATGGATTAAAAAAAAAAAAAAGAGGGATTTAATTAAAATGGCAACACGCTAGCGAAGCACAAGGCAGAAGTTCCGACCCCGAGCGTCCAGCGGGTAACACCACCACGTGACTCGGCCACTGTGGACACCGTGGGCCATGAGGCCGGCAGGCTGGTGGGTGCAGTGTGATCGGATAAACCACTCGCCCATGGTCCAGGAGCAGGTGAATACCTGTGAAGGTTCTAGAACTGACTCAAGTCCAGTTACATTCTTAAAGTTTCAAAACTTAATCTTTATGATTTAGTCTTCAATTTAAGTCATCATCTGCCTGATGTATCAGAAAGTTGTACTTTGCCAAGAAAACTCAACATGTGATGTGTGTGCGACATGGTAGACACATTAAAAACTTCTGGGTTGAAAGTGAATTTTCATACATAAAACCGGACTCAATCTCTCCGTTCATAAGGTTTTAAGTTCCACAAAAGCTCTAATCTTTGTAATAAACCCTTTGTTCTTTAGCTCTCAAAATGGTTCTGATTCTGGGATGGGACCCTGACTGATGAGACACTTCTGGGATGGGGACATTTCCTCCAAGTATCACGCGTGGCACGGTCACCTAGGTTAGAACGGCAGCACCAGGGCGGTGGCCCCGAAACCGGCCACTCCACACTGCTTTCCCGGATGCCAGCTCTGGTAGGTACGTTACCCCACAGCCCCCTCACCGCTCAGCACGAGGCGGCTTTGGAAACTAAGTGAGATGAAACTCTCAAAAGAAAGCCCAATAATTTGGCAAATTGAGTGCTCATATGTAATCATTATTACCGCATATAATATGGTCAATTATTTAGATTAAAATGGAATAAATTCAATGTTTCTTTTTAGATCCTTGTTATACTCTAAAGAGTAGGAAAATATTATTGTTAAAGAGGCTTACTAAGATGAAGTCAACTAGAAAAGTATTATCACAGCCCACTGGCTTTCTAAGGTTCCTCAAATTCGCGATTTCCCTTTTGCCTGGGGCCCGGAATGTTCTCTTCCACGTCACTCTTACCCTGTCTCAAGACTGAGCTCTAAAGCGGGAGTCCGACCTAGTGCCGTACGCAGATCAGTTCCCTGCGTGCCTTCCTCAAGCACCTTACACCTTTTCTCTCTAGACCTAAGAGAGCAGTGGGTATTTATTAGTGTGGTTGTTCAATCAATGCCAACTCTCCACTAAATCAATAATCCCTACCAAGGCCAGGTCCACGCCTGTGGTGCTCACTCTTTCCTCTCTGACGCCGCTGGCACGGTGTGCTGGGCCCGCTCTGGGCAGACAAAGTTCTGCACTTGTCTGATGGCAATCTGGTAGGTCTGAATGCAAAAGTAGTCGCAAATTCTCAAACAAAATTAATCTCTAGTCACTTGAGAACTTTTAAAAGGTGATTTACGGGCGCCTGGGTGGCTCAGTCGGTTAAGCGTCTGACTTCGGCTCAGGTCACGATCTCACGGTTCGTGGGTTCCAGCCCCGCGTCAGGCTCTGGGCTGACAGCTAGCTCAGACCCTGGAGGCTGTCTTCAGATCCTGTGACTCCTTCTCTCTCTGACCCTCCCCTGCTCACGCTGTCTCTCTACCTCAAAAATAAATTAAAACATTTAAAAAATTTTTTTAAAAAAAGGTGACTTGCAATATACTAAGAAGCAAAAGAATATAAATCTCATGAGCTCACTGAAGTTTACAAGGCCTGCCCCACTCAAAACTTTATCAGCGGGCAGAGAGAGAAGGCTTTTCCGTGACCGCGTGGGGCTCTGCGGGGACGGTCAGACCCCTTTGATTCTGAGACTGCTGGGTGCCTTCCTGACCTGCGTCTACAGGGCAGTCCTGTAAGTGGGAGCAGTGTGGCCCAGCTCTCTAGAACCCTATGGTTTGGGGTTTTACATCAGGATTCCTACCAGAGACAAGCCTTGCGGCTGGTGAGCAACGGGGAAGGAAGCGCACACGTGAGGAAATGGCACAGGAACGCGATTGCTCAGGAGGCGGAAACGGTGCGTGGGGAGGCAGCCGTGCCCTTCCCTGCGTGGAAGGTCAGGACTAACTGAGAGGAACACGGGGAACACGGACATACAAAAATGGAGCGGAACCAGATACACACACTTTGGGTGGAACGCAAAACCTTTAGGCCAACCACATTCCATTTTGCCCGTATTATTATGATAAACTGTTGTTTCCACTATGTTGAGTGAAAACGATTATACATAATAATGTAATAGGTGAATATGTAGACATCGTAACGACTAGAAGATGAACATACCCAAATTGATTCTGCCATAAATAATAAAAATATACAGCCCTGGGTTCCAAATGTCTTTTTCAATGTGGAAAAAAAAAAAGACATTAAAAATTTGGTATCTGCAAACTGAACATAAGACATCTCAAAAATGTCTAACAGATTTTCTTAGACGCAGACAGAGAAATTGGGGTAAAAAAGAAATACATTAAGTATTATAACAGAATCATATCTAAAACCAAAATTACTTCTTTGGTGAAAGATTCATGACCTAAAAGATTCATGCATCACGGAAAACTTTCCTCATCATGTGCAGGGGAAAAGGCCAGAAATACAGACAAAGATGATGTGTTACCGCACTGTTCAAGTCAAACAAAAGAAACCTGAAGTGCTGTTGGGCCGCTCTCGGAGGGCCGGCTTGGTTCAGTTCCCCAGCGTCCAGCGTCCGACCCACGTTCTCTGCCACTCCCAACTCGCCTCCCGCCCAGTCCCCTTCACGGCCCCGCGTCCCCCCCGCCTGCTCAGCGTCCCCCCCCGCCTCCTTCTCACCTCCGGCTCCGCAGATCGCACAAGGCCAATGCTCTTCCACGTGCCTTCCCGCACTCCAGGTCGGTCACCCCTGTTTACACTGCACTCGCACGAACCACAGCGCCTTTCCACCCTGGTAGCAAACACGACCTCCAACGTTCACGTTAGGAGGGAGGGCGCCTACGAGTTATTAAATAGCAGTACAAGTAAGCGTGCACCAGAGGGCTACATCTGGCACCTGTTTTCTCTGGTCCTTGGTGTAAACGTGAAGTCTGCTCTGTCTGAATATCCAGGCTCCTCTGACAAAGCTGAATCCCGCCGATGTGGGTTGTCTGTACAACACGGAGAAGTACCAGTTCAGTGCTGACTGGCCACGCCAGAAAAATGCCAATAGAGTCAATAAATGATTTATGCTGATAAAGGGTGTAAAAGTACGATGCTTAACTGCCTGATAATGGGAAAGGCCATGAGACTGGCACCTTTTTAAAGAATAAACTCTTGGGGGAGGCCAGCTATAGTACTTAACCGAACAGTGCTCTGAACTTCCAACTACCTGAGCATTTTCATATCTCTGTTATTTTATATTAGGAAAGTTTTTAAAGTTAACGGTCTATTTATTAGAAAGTCTTATTTCTAGTCATGAGACTAAGGTATATAAACACGAACATGTAAGTTAGGCCGTCAATCTAGCTCCTTCCCAATGTAACACAGAACGTGGGACACCCACGCCTGCCACTCCAGAGCGGCACCTACTGGCACAACTAAGAAGAACCCAGAGTGATTTCAGCTCAATATTTTATTAATTAAATACTCACAGAGAACTTAATATATGCCAAGCACTATTTTAAGCACTTTACAAATATTAGCTTATTTAATCACTGCAAGACACTTATCACTAAGAGATTAAATGACACAAACCTGACTCCAAGACTCAAGGGCCTATGTTTGTATCGGGAGACGCAGATTCTGTTTAAAGCCAACAGAAACCAAATCTGTCCCTGACCGACGTCTGGAAAGAAGCCGGTACTACAGTTCATTCTAACGTCATGATCCAGACAACAATTGTGGAGGAAATCCTGAAAGACAGTTCCCCCAAAAGCAGTTCTCTCCGAACAAAAAAAAAAGAAAATACAATTTTATATTCCGTGCAATATGAATAATCGATACTAATTACAAAGGAGTCTTGCCTCTTCCTTTATAAACAGGAAATCACGTACATAACGTTTTTATTTTAAGCATGCATTAAAATTACGATTTTTCATAAGGTGAAACAATGACTCCGTGCCAATCACACTGACATGCTACTCAACAAATGGCACTAATGGCTGTGACAAGAGTGAACCTGTCTGAGCAGAGCTTTTTAAGAAGTATCTAGACCAGCCATCAAAACTAAGATTTTATCTAGCCGGGGCGCATGCTATATTCTGCTGCGATAAAAGCTATTAGGTGATTTAAGTGACTACTTTACTATGATGGATTTTCATCTATTAAAAGAATGTATTTAAGCGTTTTTAACCTTAGTTAGAAAGAGAAAAAAATGGAAAAAATAAAAAGGTGCAAGCATGTCTAGATAAGCTAAAATATTTTGCTTCTTCACATTTTTCCGGAATATATTAACTTTGCAAATTTACTCAACTGATTTATGTATTTCAGATGCTGATTAACATGTATCATATGACATCTTTTTGGTCTATTTAATTTTAAAGTCTCAAGCCAATTAGCATAATTTCTGTATTAACTTCCCCATTTCATTTTCCCATCCCAATCAACTCCCTTCCCTAATGACCCCTCACCAACAGAGATACCTATTTAATATTTTCTACCATAGATACATGAAGGAAATAGAGAAAAGATAAGAATAATTTTTTTGTGCTGTACCGTAAAACAATTTTTATCTGTGGTAAAATACATGATGGTTACCGTCCTAACCGTCTTCAAGTGTCCGGCCAGCACTGTCACACTGCTACGGAGACCCCCACTGTTACGGGGTCCGCTGGCTTCGTTTACCAGAAGTGAAGCCACGTTACCGAGCGAGTCCCCACATCCCTCCCCCAGCCCCTGCAACCATCATTCTACTTCCTGTCCTTAGGAATTTAACTGCTCTACGGACCTCTTACTCACATTAGCGGAATTACACAGCGTTTTTCTTCTGTGTCTGGCTTATCTCCCTCAGCATAAGGTCCTCAAGGCTCACCTGTGTTATAGCAGGTGCCAGAATGTCCTTCTTTTTAAGCCCGAGTAATATTCCAATGTATGTATTATATTATATATTTTTATATAATTATATATAATTATACATATGTTTATTAGACATGTTTTATAATATATATTTTTATATTAACTTATATAACATATTTTCTTTATCCATTCATTTGTTGATGGGGCATTTGGATTGTTTCTAACTTTTGGTAAATAATGTTGCTATGAGTGTGATGTGCTCTCATAACTTTCCTATACACGTAAGCACATGTGCATGTACACACATATACATGTATGCGTACACCCAGAAGGGGGAATGCTGCGTCGTATGATGATTCTATTTTTAAGTTTCCGAGGAGCAGTGATACTGTTCCCACAGCAGCCGTACTAATTCTCTACACCCTTGCCGATATTATTTCACTTTATTTTTTGATAGTAGCTATTCTAGTGGGTATGAGGCAGGAGGAATAAACTTTTAAAGTGACTTCTTAGCTAGGAACAAAACTACAGTGAACTCATCTAAGATTTGATGGCTTCCTTTCTCACATTTAGGTCTTTCATCCATTTTGAGTTTATTTTTTGTGTACCATGTAAGAACCTGGCCCAGTTTCGTTCTTCCGCGTGTCGCTGTCCAGTTCTCCCCGCGCCATTTGTTGAAGAGTCTTTCTCCCGTTGGATATTCTTTCCTGCTTTGTGAAGATTTAGGTGACCATAGAGTTGTGGGTTCATTCCTGGTTTTTCTATTCTGTTCCATTGGTCTGTGTGTCTGTTTTTGTGCCAGTACCATGCCGTCTTGATGAGCACAGCTTTGTAATATAACTTGAAGCCTAGAAACTGCTTTGGTTATTTGGAGTCTTTTCTAGTTCTGTACAAGTTTTAGGATTGTTTGGTCTAGCTCTGTGAAAACCTCTGGTGGTATTTTGATAGGAATTTCATATAATTGTAGATTGTTTGGGGCAATATAGACACTCTAACAGTGTTTTTCCAATCCATGAGCATGGAATGTTTTTCTATTTCTTTGTGTCCTTTTCAGTTTCTTTCATACATCATCTGTAGTTTTTGGAGGACAAATCTTTTACCTATTTGGTTAGGTTTTTTCCTAGGTATTTTATGGGTTTTGGTGCAACTGTAAAAGGGATCGATGCAATCTCTTTGTCATCGACCAGAGCAACTCCTTACTAGATCTGTCTCATGAGGCAAGAGAGACAAAAGCAAAAATGAACTATTGGGAACTCATTCATATAAAAAGCTTCTGCACAGTGAAGACAACAATCAGCAAAACTAAAAGGCAACCTTTGGAGTGGGAAAAGATATTTGCAAATAACATGTCAGATAAAGGTTAGTATCCAAAATATATGAAGAACTTATCAAACTCAACACCCAAAAAACAAATAATTGAATTAAGAAATGGGCAGAAGACATGAGTAGACATTTTCCCAAAGAAAACATCCAGATGCTCCACATCAATCATCATCAGGGAAATACAAATCAAAGCCACAATGAGGTAACAGCTCACACCTGTTAGAATGGCTAAAATTAGCACAAGAAATAAGAGGTGTTGGCGAGAATGTGGAGAAAAAGGAACCCTTACACTGTTGGTGGGAATGCAAAAGGGTGCAGCCACTGTGGAAAACAGTACTGAGGTTCCTCAAAAAGTTATAAAAAGAACTACCCTACAATCCAGCAAAGACACTACTAGAAATTTACACAAAGGGTACATAAATATTTATTTGAAGGGAACATGCACCCTGATGTTTATAGTACCATTATTAATGATAGCCAAATTATGGGAAGAGCCCAAATGCCCACAAACTGATGAATAGATAGAGAAGATGTGGTTTATATACACAATGGCACATTACTCAGCCATAAAAAAAGAATGAAATCTTGCCATTTGCCACCCCTGGGTGGAGCCAGAGTGCATTATGCTAAGTGAAACAAGTCAGTTAGAGATAAATGCCATGTGATTTCACTCATCTGTGGAATTTAAGGAACAAAACAGATGGACACAGTGGTGAAAAAGAGAGACAGGGAAACCATAAAACAGACTCTTCACTACAGGGAACAAACTGAGCGTTACTGGAGGGGAGGTGGGCAGGGGGATGGGCTAGATGGGGGATGGGCATTAGGGAGGGTACTTGTGATGCGCACCGGGTGTTGTATGTAAGTGATGAGTCACTAATCTACGCCTGAATCTAACATCACACGATATGTCAACTATCTGGAATTTAAATAAAAACTTGAAACAAAAAAAGATCACAAAATACAACCTACTGAGTACTATTTATAATGATGGCAAAACTAGCCAAACTGTAATCAAAAAGTGAAAGGCCTTTCTTATTCAATAAAATAAAGGATTAAGGAACAATAATTTCACTGGACACTATATGTTCTGTATATAAATATGCATATCTGCACATTATTTGTTCATAAGGGTTTTTGTTAAATGATTGATTTTTCTAAAAAATACCAGGCACAGTAATCAACCCTAAGTCATAAAGTCTTTCAGGAGAAGGACAAGACAGTGACAAATCAGAGAGACTGTCAATGAGTTTATATTAGATCACAGAGGAATGAAAAGCTGAGGTATGTGAAATTGAAGGGGAATATATATATCCAATTATGGGAATTTTAGGATAAAGTTTAATACACATTCATGCATAATTTAGAAGCTTCTATGGTAGGAGAGGGGGAAGAAATAGACTCAAAGAAATACTCTCAACCGATTTTCAGCAACAGGGTAAAGGCAATTTTATAGAAAAAGGGTAATTTTTCAACCAATGTTGCTAGAAAAGAAAAAAAAAGAAACAAGACACTTATATGAAAAACAAAAGAAAAGAAAACCCTCATGTTATCCAAAATTTGACTCAAAATAGATCACAGAGGCAGATATAAAATACAAAAGCACAAAGCTTCTGGAAGAAACTACAGGAGTCAAACTTTGTAACTTGGGCTAGGCAAATATTTGTTTTTAGATACTGCATCAAAAGTATACACCCTCAGAAAGAACATTTGTAAACTGGACTTCGGGAATAACGTAGTCCCCGCTTGGCCACTGGGCATATGTTCCAAGAACCCTAAGAGATGACTGAAACCACAGACAGTAATGTATACTGCTTTTTCCTGCCTAACAGACATACCTGTGATAAAATTTAATTTATAAATTAGGCACAGTAAGAGATCAACAATAATAAGAGAGAACAATTATAACAATACACCATAATACAAGTTATGTGAATCTGGTTTCTCTCTCTCTCAAAAGATCTTCCTATGCTGTCCTCACCCTTCCTCTTGTGATGCTGTGTGGTGGTAGAAAGCAGTGAGTGAGGGATGCAGGTGCGGGGCGCACGGGGCTCGCGCTGCCCTCGGGACGCGGCATCGGCAGGACAGCATGTGCCCACCTGCACTGACCGTGCAGAGCGACCGTGGGAAGGCGGGGGAGGCTACTGCCCTCTGAATGTTTCGTCAGTGAGAGACGCCATCAAGCGGAAAAAAAGGCAAGGCACAACCTGAGAGATGATATTTGAAAACCAAGTTTCTGACAAAGGCCTTGGATGAAAAATTCGTGAAAGTATTTTGAAAGACACTTCACCAGAGAAGATATGCAGATGGCAAACAAGCCCTGATAATCAACATCATCAAATCCAATTAAAACCATGAAACGCCATGAAACTCCTACTAGGATGACTTAAAAAAACTGACAACTGTCAGTGCTGGTGACAATGTGGGGCAAAGAGAACACTGAAACACTGCTAAGAGAAATAGAAAACGTGTAGGCACTTCGGACAACAGTTTGACAGTTTTCTTTACAAGTTAAATATAGGAGAGCCTGGGGAGCTCAGTCGGTTAAGCCTCCGACCTCAGCTCAGGTCATGATCTCACGTTTGTGGGTTCGAGCCCCGCGTTGGGCTCTGTGCTGACAGCTTGGAGCCTGGAGCCTGCTTCTGATTCTGTGTCTCCCTCTCTCTCTGCCCCTTCCCACTCATGCTCTGTCTCTCTCTATCGCAAAAATAAATAAAACATTAAAAAAAAAAGTTAAATATATGCACAGTATACTGTCCAGGCATCTCAATTCCAGGATTTACCCAAGATAAAGGAAATCTTACATTTACACAGCAACTTACACGTAATTGTAAAGAGCAGCTCTATGACATGACTGACACAGAGTGAACAACCCAGATGTGGTGTGTCACTGGGGTTCTGATTTGCATTTCTCTGACAAGTAAGGATGTTGAGCATCTTTTCATGTGTTTACTGACCATTTCTAAATCTTCTTTGGAGAAATGGCTATTTTGGTCCTTTGCCTGTTCTTAAATTAGGTTATCTCCCTTGATACTGTTGAGTTCAAGGGTTTTTTATATATTCCAGATGTAAGGCCCGTATCAGATAGATCTGCAAACTTTTCTTTCCATTCTATAGGTTTTCCTTTCATCTTACTGATGGTATTGTTTGAGGCACAAAAGTTTTTAGTTTGATGAAGCCCAATTTATTTTTTTTCTTTTATTGCCTTAGCTTCTGGTGTCATATCCAAAACACTATTGCCTAACGGAATAGAAGATTTGTTCGTATGTTTTCTTCTAAGGGTTTGATCGTTTTAGCTCTTATATTTAGGTCTCAGACAATTTATGTGTTAGATCGATAAGACTGCGTATTTATGGCAATGCAGGGGTTAGTCTACGCACATACATTTCCTACTTGTCTGCTGAGAAAGCCCTCAAGCCAAGGGTGTGTGGAAGTGAGGAGTAGATACAGCATGCCCACCGTGGGTCCTAAATGCCACTCTCCAGGAAAAGAAACCCAAGATCCTTGAAGAGGAGGATGACCTTAGGAGCAGGGCAGGCAGCACACAGACGACCTGGAGTGCACTGTGGAGCTAAGAAAGTAAAGGGACAGCTGGGAAAGGATGGGGCACATCAAAGGACACAGGCGCCCCACCGGGAGCCCTTGCAATGGCCAAAGCTGGGGCGATCTGAGCAAGAAAATACGTAACAATGACACTGAATTGTAAACCACAGAGTATAATAAATTCATACTGGTAAAACTAAATTGAATAAAAAATAATTGGGAGTGAAAGGACAGATATTCCTTAAAGAAGAATTCCAATTAAACATAGAAGGAATGAGGGAAAGAGAGTATTACCATTAAAACTCCACAGTTCCTGTGGTAGGCAAGATCCACTAATGAATGTCAAAATTAGTGGGCAAATGCTTGAGGAGAAACAGGCTATTTGCATAATCTGAAAGGATCTCCCCTGAGATGCGTATTAATTAAAAAGGAGAAAACAGTAAGTTTTTAGTGGAGAGATGTGGAGACACCACCTTACTCAACGGGTCCAATTTACATGGTCCGGCATAACGTGCCCTGACGTGCCGGACGTCTGCTCTGGGAGATGCTTAAAGACCTTAATTGAGAGGCGCCTGGATGGCCCCGTCAGTTAAACGGCCAACTCTAGATTTCAGTTCAGGTCATGATCTTATGGTTTGTGAGTTTGAGCCCCAGGTCCGCCTCCACATGGCCGTATGGAGTCTGCTTGGGATTCTCTCACTCTCTCTCTCTCTGCCCCTCCCCCATTAGAGTGCTCTAATTAAACACTAAGAACTTAAAATAACTGATCCACACTCTTTAGAAGCATCGAGGTCATGAAAGATAATGAAAGACTGAAAAACTGACATGGACTGGAAAAGAGCAAAGAAACCCAGTAAAGAGCAGGTTCCTGAGCTGAGTTCCAGAAAGAAAAACGGAAGGAAGACTGGTGTGTTGGAAATGAGAACATAGTATAGAAAATGGCCTTGTGCTGACACTAACGTCTTCGGGGTTGGTAATCGTATCATGGCTGTATCTGACACCAGGATTTGCAGAGGCTATTTGGGAACTGTCTGCACTGCTTTTACAACTTTTCTTTGAGTTGATAATTACCTCAGGGGCGCCTGGGTGGCTCAGTCAGTTGAGCATCCGACTTCGGCTCAGGTCATGATCTCATGGTTCGTGGGTTCGAGCCCCGAGTCAGGCTCTGTGCTGACAGCTCAAAGCCTGGAGACTGTCTTTAAATCCTGTGACTCCTTCTCTCTCTGACCCTTTCCCTGCTCATGCTATCTCTCTCTCTCAAAAATAAATAAAAATATGAAAAAAAACTTTTTAAATTATTTCAAAATAGGGGCAGCTGGGTGGCTCAGTCTATTAAGTGTCTGACTTCGGCTCAGGTCATCATCTCATGGCTTATGAGTTTGAGCCCCGTGCTGGGCTCTGTGCTGACAGCTCAAAGCCTGGAGCCTGCTTCTGATTCTGCATCTCCCTCTCTCTCTGCCCGTCCCCCATTTGCAGGCGGTCACTCTCTCTTTCTCGCTCTCTCAAAAACAAACACTAACATTTTTAAAAATTATTTCCAAAACAAAAACTCAAAACAAGGAAAACCTGCTAAAATTTAATTTTGCTCAATAAAAAAATAAAATCGCAGATGACTGATAATGTGCATTTTACATCTTCTGAACTAAGCTGTAATACTCAAGAGCACACCGAAATGTCCCCCACCGTGCAAACCTGCACTATCACTTCCCACAAACGGCTCCACCAGGGACAGCAGCGGCCTGCCGCGCACAGCCAGACCTGCCCACACCCACCTCGCTTCCCTCGCGTGAAACTGCACTTTAGTCGGGGTCAAGATATGAATGTGAAGGTGTGCAAATTTTTAAAATATATAAATTACATTGACTTAAACAGGTGATATCAGGTCTATATAAAAATAAAAGCCACATCAATTACCTGATAAAATCATGCTGTATCCACTATAACTTTGCACAATCAATTTTTTCCCCTTAAAATTTTGATAAATGAAGTTGTCAGGGGGATAAGATCACAATTTTGTTTCCTTTTTTTCCTCTTTAACTGTTTTAACTTTCAGAGTCCAGTTCATGGATGCGGTGAGAGCCGGCCGATAGGAGCACAGTGCCGCCCGCTGATGAGGAGGCGGGCACCAGTGCCCGCACAGCCTTGCGGCAGCACGGGAGGAAGCAGGAGTCTTCCTGTGGCTCTGAAGTACCCAGCTGACTGCACCCAGCGGGGCCGCCCAAGGAACAAGAGCGTGGAGTTTTTTCTGGAAAAAAATTAAACATCGTTTGAAAACTTCTAAGGTGACGGCACTGGGGGGAAGGAGCCTGTGAGCTCTGAGGGTCTGAGAGCCATCGAAAATGATGAATTGAGTGGATTTACATGAATTTCAGATTATCTTCAGCCAACTGTGTGAGGCGTTGCTGACAAAAGCAGTATTTTAATTGTGTGTCCTGGCTTTATTTTAAATGTTGTGACTGCCATTGAGGCCTTTATAGAACATTAAAATATGTACTAGAAAGGACATTATTTCAGGATCCTATGTCTTTGTAAAGACAGTTTTAAAAATACAAAGCATAATAAATAAGAGTAGAAATAATTCAAATAAGGTAAGTGATAACGTTCCTACTCCGAAAAAAAGTATCATCTACGCTCAGACTGTGCTGCGGACACACGACGGACAGCTGCTGACACACAGGCGCGCACGGGGCTGAGATTCAGACTCAATCGCAACTTGAAATAAACGCGAAGAATCGTTTCAGGCCTTTCCTTCTAACCTCCTACTGCGAAAACAGCAGGAACAGGCCCGCCACCTTTCTCTTTAAAAGAAAATCTCAATATTGGGGCGTCTGGGTGGCCAGACGTCAACTCAGGTCATGATCTCACGGTTCGTGAGTTTGAGCCCCACACTGGGCTCTCTGCTGTCTGCAGAGTCTGCTTTGGATCCTGTGTCCCCCTTTCCCTCTGCCCCTCCCCTGCTGGCGCTCTCCCAACAATAAACATTTTAAAAAGTTTTAAAAAAATAACAAAAATCTCAATACCAAAATTAATTTCAAAAGCTCTTTCACAGGCATGATTTAATCGGATTATTCCAAAGAAGGGCTAACCAGCATTATTCATTTTCCAGTGGAGACGCGGACACGGACTGGCTGGGTGACTTGCTTAGAGCCACCGTCTGGAGAGCCAGAGTCAGGACACTAAAGCCGAGTTCATGTGGCTCCCCGCTTCGCCCCTACCATCTGCCAGGCTGCGTGCTGGCGGCAGAAGCACAACTGTGAAAACATTTACCCCTGGTAATTCTTTTTATTCTACTTTATGCCACCTCACTTCCTAGTTCCTGTTTCCAGATCATCTGAAGTCTTAAAAGTCCAAAATTTTAAGGCTTCATGATAGCAGCTTCATCAGCCCACCGACGCCGATTCTGTTCCAAGCTCCTGCACCTGCAGGATTGTGGGACAGGGAAAGCCCGGGGAGGGGGTCGCATGGCCTGCGGTCGGCCGCACTGCAGTGACTGATGGTCCTCGGGCAAGTCAGCCTCTGGGAGACCCTTCTTAGCAAGTCATTAAATTGGGAATAACGCCTACGAAAGAGCTGTGCTTTGAAGTAACGGGTTGGTGAAAAGTTTGGTTTCTTCGTAACTGCAAAGTCACAATGCGACGGAGTAAAGTCCCAGCGTCCTTAGCGCCACACACCAACCACCCCAAACCGGGGCTCTCCGACAGCGGGGAGGCCCTGCTGCGGGAGGGCGGGGCGGAGAGGGAGCGCGGTGCCCTCAGCCCTGCTCTGCAGGGAGAAGCGCGCACAGGAAGTTCTCAGACGTGCTGAGGCACAGCTAGCGCATTGATTCCTACGCAGACCGAACCAAAAAATACCTTAGAATGTGTAATTAGAAGGTGTTGAAACAAACTATTTCACTGTATTATTCAATAAAAGAGAGAGGGCCATGAGCGGAAGCTGAAGCCCGCTCCTCCACCAAGGGGCGCTTCCCCCAAGCACAGACGGGCAGGCCTCTCCCGGGGAAAAGCTGGCTGATGGAAAACACGGCTTCGGCAGCGATCGGCCCGACCACACGGTACGCCGGGGAGTTAGTTCTGAACTCGGGGGCCCGACGGGGCTGCGAGTGAGGAAGGCGGCAAAGGGAAACGCCAGTGACCACGACCGGCACCCGGCCCTGCAGAGAGGGACGTGGAGGACCCCACCGGACGGAAGGCGCCCAGGGTGTAGACAGGAGCTAGAAAGGAACAAGGGCATTTAGCAGCAGTTAAGAAAAACAGTAAATTAACCCATGGGTGATGTCTGAGGTTAAAGAATCAAATTGTTGAACTGTTAATTATTTTAGGAAGTCTTTTGTTACTGGCGAAATATCAGGAGACTGGAAAACAAGGAATCCAGTCTGAAGGTTAAAAAGAAAGAGGGTAGAGGCTGAAAATTATAGAGCTGCAGCCTAACATCTATATTAGGAAATAAATTTGAGATGATACTTATGGATGAGCTTAATGATACATTTGGAGAAGTACAATTTAATAGGAGTGAGTCAGCATGGATTCACCAAAGGCAATCATGTCAGGAAAAATTTCGTTCCTTTTTAGGTTGAAGTAATAATTGGTTTATGTAAGGAGAACCAATGAGAAACTGTCAGAATTTTCTGAGGTTTTTGGACCTCTTCGTAAAATGAATTATTATACAAAATGTCATGACATGTGTCAGCGCCCAGCTAACAAAAGGGGCTGAAAGTAATGGGGTTAAAAATAGAGGCCCCCCAATCTGGGGAAAACTACGTTCTACAAGACTCTATACATCAGAACGCTGATGTTTTTAATTAATGACGAAGAAAATCTTTTATATGAGGAAATCTGAATATTCTGCTAAATGGGAGGGAATGGCTAAGGTACAAAAGGCTACAGATGTTTTATCTTAACTGTGATAGATTAAGCAAAGGGGCTCCAGGGTGGAATATGAAATCCAATCTGCCCAAATACGAGCTGGTGCACTTGGAGAGAATTAAGGAATCAGTTAAGTGTAGTTTAAATGGTACCACATTAGCTGGCAGTAGAAAGGAAAAGGATTTGGAGTTTTGATAAGAGTCAAACTTTCACATTCTTATTCTTTATAACTGGGTAAGAGGAAAATGCTATGGAATGCAATTAAATAATACATGTTTTAAAGAATTAAAAAAACTGATTATCTTAAAGAATAAGCTGAACATCCCACTTTGTGAATAGGACAGATTTGTGGGCTATCACATTGCACAGGTAATAATCCAATGTACATTCTAAATGATTAAGCCTTAATATATAAGAACTGATGAAAATCATATCAATTTAAATATGATTTAAAAAAAAAACCTACTATAGCAAAAAATAAAGGAATTAGAGAAAATACCATGTCATCACTTAAGCTTAATTTCTCCTGAATAGAGAACAACGCTTGATCATTATCTTTAGAAAACACAGAAGACATTTACACGTTCAAAGCCCCAGCTTCTCAGAGGAGACGTGAAGTCGCCCCAGGGACCTCACTGTCCTGCTGCAGAGGGCCCCGGGCATCCTGCGGGTGCTCCGCCAGCCCCCCGGCCCCCCGGGCAGGCAGCGCCACTTCCGAACAAGCACGGCCTGAGAGCTGCCGAGGCCAGAGCTGTCCCCCGGAGTTCAGGAGGAGAAACCATCCCTTGTTCCCGTCTGGCAGGATCACGAGAGCCACACGTGTCCCCTCACCCTCCGTGGCCTCCTCCATCTTCTTCCTCCCCTCTCTCGGGGGATGACCGGAGTCGTCTGCGACAGGACGACCCACGTCCAGCTGGAGGTCACTTGTTCCACAAACAGAGGGTGTTGACCTCCTGCTCGGGGTGCAGTGCGTGAACGCCACGCTTGCTCCTGGGGAGCAGATGGCAGACAGGCAGATGCCGGTACGGACGTCAGACAAAGACCATTTTGGGGATGAAATGGAGTCCACTGAACAGAGAAAAATTATAACGTACAGTGACAGAATTCTGGAGACTTTTCATTTGAGGTTAATTTTGTGGGAAGAAATAGGATTGTAAGATCTCATCATCTCAGATCTAGAACAAGTCTCTTTAGAAATATGGGAAGCAAAGAAATCCCACTCAAAAGAACATGTACACAGAGAAGTGCACAACTCACAGGTGAGCCTGAGGAGTTTTCTCCAGTCGAACACAGTCATCTCCCCGCATCAGGAGTGAGACACAGGGCATCTCTGTTCAGGACGGGATGCAGTGCTGTCCCCCAGGGGGCCCGACCCTGGCTCCTAGCAGCACAGGTGAGTCGCCGCTGGTTGTGTGTTTCGTGAGAAAAGGGTTGCGCAGAGCGCCGCCTCCGCGTCTGGCTCCGTTCCTACAAATACCAGGACGGAGCGGCCGATGCGGTCAGTGCTCCTTCCTCCTACCCCGTGCGTCCTCCCCGCACCGAGCATCCCGCCGGGCGAACACAGAGCCTACCACACATTCGACCAGGCGGGCACGGGCAGTTTCAATATCAATATGATGAAAGCATCAGTGACGATATGAACTATAAATACTAAAGTAAGATCGCCACAGCAGATGAAAAAACAAACGCGGTTACTATATGCTGCTTCCAAAGAAGCCAATGTAGCTACACTGACAGGAAACACGGGATGACGGCAAGAAGCATCACTACAGAGAAAAAGGAACATTTGTTAATTATAAGGGAATACATGATTTTCTTTATGACACCTGGGTATGTCTATAAAATAATCGTAAAGTTCTGAGTAGCCAGTGACAGATCTTCAAAATATGTAAAACCAAAAGTAAGAGAATTAAAAAAATAGACAAATCCACAATCATACAGCACAACTTTACTACAGCTGATGGAGGCAGCATAAAAACGTACGAATGCAGAGAGTCTGAGCAGCATGGCGAGAAACTCAGTGTTAAGTGAGGTCCAGGGAACACAGCCGCATTATTTACATTCCTCCCTAGTATGTCTCCAACACTTACCAAAACTCACCAAATTCTGGACATGACAAAAGCGTAAACAAATTTCAAAGCACTAAAATAACTCAGTATTATGTTCTATATGCACAGTAGCATAACTGAGAAGTCAATTTATATCACCATTTCCATAGTTAACAAACAGATAACTAGAAAAATCCCCAAGGGCCTGGAAATCAAATTATACATAACTAAATCATCGACCTTTATCTTAAAAATAATCACTTTTGTCTGTTTTTCAAACAAAGCTATAACCAAAATAAACGCTCACATGGAGCCTTTAATTCTCTGGACTACGACACGAGACATGATGAAGAATGATAAGAAAATCATTCTTCTAGTGCCCTGAGGTAACAGAAAAAAGACAAACCGACTCATCAGCAGAATCCATGGAGAAGAAAATGTAGCAACCACGGAGGCCAAGTACTGTGATGTCTGTGTGCACCTCACGGGTTATCGGTTTTAGATCATAAGAAAACCGTGCCGCAGCCGTCACTGCTCCCATCTCACAGAGAGGGAAACTGAGGCCCACAGGTTTAAAACAACATTCTCGAAGTCGTTCAACCAGGAAACGGGGGCTGGTGTTCAAATCTGTCCCGCCCTCAGGCCACACAGACGGAACCACAGAACGTGCCTGCCTTGGCTGGTGAGCAGCCTGAAGCTCGCAGACGCCCAGCGATCGGGCCAGCCTTGCGGCGGAGCGCCAGGGCACGAAGCGGGTCCAGGGGGCTCGGGCTGAGTTTCGCCCCCTGATCACGGCAGCACACAAAGCCGGGGCCGCACCCGATCACGGGAAAACCTCTTCCAACAGAGCTGTGTGCCAACCAAACCAAGAACATATACGGTTCTAAACATGGTCTCGACTAAAATCTAAACTATCCCAAATGCCACGAGGCACAGTCTTTTCTGCGGCTGCAGCTCAGGGCGGCCCTTCGAACGGTCTTTGGCCGGTTGACACGCACGGAGGGCCGAGGGACGACCACGGCGACGTCTGTCTGGGGAAGCTCCACACCTGGCCTTTGATGAAAAGAACCAAATAATGCACTTCGCTGGAGGCTGCCCTGCAAGGTTCTCGGCACGGGGACAGCTCGGACGGCAGAGAGCACGGCTCTTCCGGAAGGCCTGACACCCTGCGGGACCTGTGCAGGGCCCACGCCGCCGGGGCCACACCGGCCACGGCCCCAGCCCCGCCACCGACCAGTACGGACTGAGGCGCGGCAGCAGCCTGACTCGGGATCTGAATCTAGATGCTAGTCTAGACGCAGGTCTCAAAAAGCTCACCTTTTTCAAGGTTTCTCGTAAGGAGCTAAGTCGGCGAAAGCAAAACCACTGCCAGCGAGGCCGGTGGCCACGCACAGAGGGACCGGCAACCAGCTGTGCCCCGTGGGCCTGGTCTGTGAGGGGCTGCGACGTCCACAGGCACAGTTTCTAACAGAATTATAAATACAGGCCCAAAACCAGGGTGGTACCCGCCTGGGCATCACACACGCGCGCACGGAGGCCAGGATGAGGTTTGTGAGGCTCCTTTCCCCCGGGCGGGGTCCCCCGGGCACGTCCGGCTGGGCGGGTCCCCTGCACAGAGCAACCGCAGGAACGCCACGTGTCTGCTCTCAGCTGCCTCCCCCTTTCCGTGGTGTTCATCCCAAACTAGAAATACTCTCTTTTAGGGAAATAAGCCGGTTTTCAAAGTCTAACTGGTGCAGAGCAGAGATGGGAGACGCGGATACCGCACCTTGAGAAGCAGGCGCAGAACTAGCTGGAAAATGGTACTGTGCTGGGCGCCTGGGGGCTCAGCTGAGAGTCTGGCTCTCGACTTCGGCTCAGGGCACGAATGATCTCACGGTCCAAGAGTTCAAACCCTGCGTTGGGCTCTGTGCGGACAGCAGGGAGCCTGCTTGGGATCCTCCTGCTCTCTCTGCCCCTCCGTCACTTGTGCTGTCTCTGTCTCTCTCAAAATAAACAAACTAACTCTCACACTAATCGGACTTTGCTGAGGGCCCAGTATCGCTTTGGACCCCTCCGCCTGGCCCGTGCACGAGGCGCCTCCGCCCACAGGCCGAGCCCCTGCACCATCAGCGCTCCCCTCAGGGGAGAACCTCAGGGAACGGCGGCCCGAAGGGATTTCAGTTTGACGTCATCTACTTTTGTGACGAAACCTTTAAACTGTCCAGTTCGAAACCTTTTCAGTAACAACCTCACCAAAGTGCAAAGAAAACTGACTTGTGTTTTTGTTCTTTCAAAAACAGCCTTGCACACAACACAGACATTCGACCATTCCTTAACAGGCCAATCATAGCATCGACGGGAATCTGAAAGAACTCAGGAGCAGAAAACAGGTGACCTTATATGCAGACATTGTCAAATGTATTAGTAATCAGTCAATAAGAATATTATCCATAAAATCACTCATTAAGTTCTGTTCTTTTAATGTACGTGTTGCCTGAGGAAATATTCTCTACACACTTTGCAAACGGGCACGGTTTCCCACGACTTTCGAACACGTCTGTCACCTCTCCAGCGTGACCACCGTGACCGCCACCTGCTCTGCGCTGCTCCTGCCAGGCAGGTATGAAAGGCACTGGGCTAAGGGCTTCATAGCCATTAGCTTTTTACCTTCTTTAACCACCACGTAGACTGACACCCACGACACCTGAAGCAAGACCACGCGAGGCCACAGGGCAGGAAGAAAAGGAGGAGACAGAGTGTGCATTCCCGGAGTATCTGCTTGAACGCCCCCCTGCATCAACTGGTTTTATTTAAATACAGTACCGCTTGGGCTACTTTCCAGAACTTTCTCTAAATTTCCTTTGGGCCAGCACGTCCTCAGGCTGGTCCTCACACTCACATGCTTCACGCCGCTGCTCTGTGCAGCAAGAAGGCAACACTCCAGGAGGACGTTCTTGTGCATTAAAACGCCGGGCTGCCTACAGGAATGGCGTTGCTTACCCCGGCCGGCAGCTGCTGCCATGGCCCAGACCCCTGTCAAGTGTGACGTCTGACTTCCAGTATTTAGCAGCCAGCCTCGGCCGTCTCCCGCATGGCTCTTGCACTGTGGACAAGTCCCTCCTAATTTCTGGGAAATGAGCGACCCTCCACGCAAGGGGCTCACCCCCCCCCACCCCCCGGTCACACCTGTTCCCTCTCCGGGTGCTCCTGAGACAGTGGTGCGGGGGACAGGGCATTACCTTTTAAATCACAATTACCAATTGGTCAAAACATGAAGTTCAAACAACTACTATCGTTTCAAACGTTCCCCTGCCCGTCCACTGCTTGCTGCTACTAACTCTGCTGTCAGGGGAGGACGGCTTTGTCACATCTGCTCTGGGTGACATGTAACGGCAAAGACGCGTTTTCCTGGCCGAGTGGGAGGGGCTGGAGCGCGCTGCGGGGGGGCCCGAAGCAGACGCCATCACGCACTCACATCAGAACCAACCACGGGAACGGACCGACAGCCTTCTAACTGCTGCGGTAAACGAAACGAAATCCTCTTAGGAGGGACAACGGTCTAAGGACCCGAGCCCCTTACCGGCATGCAGGTAAGCCAGGTCTGGGTTTTCGATGTCCGGGTGCTGCTCCTTCAGGTGGTTCCGGAACTCCACGGGCACGTTCGTCCCGTAGTCACACTTGGGGCAGTTGTACATCTTGACGCCCTCGTGCTTGCCGGTGTGCAGGATGTGTTTGCGGATATTCTCAGCACAGTTGGACCTACCGAATAAGAAAGAAACCAAATTAAGGTCAAGAAACACAGACACGGTTAGTGGCCAGAGTGCGCACGTAAGGCCTCACTGGGCACTAGTCCAAGTGCTGGACTCATACACGAACTTAAACTTGGGCATTCATTCATTAATGCCACGAGGCTGGCAGTCTTTGTGACCTTGGTGCTCAGTTTTAAGTTGGTCTTTTACCTCAGTTCTATGCCCCACCGGAAGCACACAACGCCAGGTCCTACGATTTTAATATCGAAGGATTCTGGTGCCACCTGGGGGCACTCAAGGAGCCTCCTTCGCCCCAAGAGCACACCTTTGAGGAGGGAGGGGGGTGCAGAGCAGAGTGCTGTTGTCTCCACTGAATTCAGAGCAGGAAGGAAACAAAAAAGCTTTGGCCTGCAAGTTCTGCTAAGTGAGCTACTTCGCAGGAAGCTCTGAAACGGCCTGGCACGGAGGAGCAGCAGTGAGCCAGGTGCCCGCGAGTTGTCCGTGTTGGTGTAGGTTTCTGAGCGTCAGGAACTGATGGATACAGCAAGGGCCTTGTGTCTCACACGCCGAACAGCGCTGAAAATTGGAAGAGACGCTTCTCGAGCTGTGTGCCGACAAATTCAGCAAGGTGAGGCCTGACACGCCTGGTGCCGGGGGGCTGGCCTCCGCCCCCCAGAGCCGACTCTTCCACTCGCTCCTTCACCCGTCTCCGCGTCTGTGCATCAGAGACGGCACACCTAGACCCTTTCTGAACTCATACACGGCTGCTTCCTCTGTTAGAACAGTAAATAAAAGAGCATTGGGCAAATTCAAGCAGGTGGGAGTGGGCTGCGCTTAACTAGAAAGAAATAAAAAAGGAGGCTGGCCTCAGACCTCCCACAGAGCGAAGTTCAGTGCTGCAAGAACATCAAGCAATCGGATCACCAGCTTTCCTTGAGGGAATCGCCGGAGAACAAAGTGCTGCCGGACGCTGTGCGCTGTGCGCTGTGCGCAGGCTCTGTGTCCGATCCAGCAGGAGAGTGTAGTCAGCAAACACATGTCACGATGCTCATGACAAAGGCTGTGCACCGCCCTGACGCTTCTCAGTGCAGGTGCGCTGTGTGGAATCCACGGCATCGCATGTTTGCTCTTGGAAATGCACCCTGCGAAACCCCGGTGAGGAATGCAACGAGGGTTCTAACCCCACAACTTTAGAGCAGCTATACCATCACTCATAGGTAAAGGCCACCAGTGACATTAGAAATCCAGGGACCCAGAAAATACATTATCTATTCACTCATGAGGAGAGGAGGATGGAGGGATATCATGAAAGCAAGGTAGAATCCATGGCCATGGCCCTAGGAAGAGCATTCCACCAATGAGACAGCGACAGGGACGTCCTTTCCTTAGTGACATGTGGATGAGGTGGGGATGCAAATAGGTTCCTATCAGAGGGGCATCCTGCATTATCGGAACAGCCCTGGAACTGGATCCAACTTATTCCTCTGGAAAAGCTAGGCCACCTCCCTCCCGTCCTAGGAAGAGGAATTCATTAAATGCACATGTCCAACTGTATGTAGTTGGAAAAACTGAATCAGATAGATTCCCCTATAGCTACACTAGAAAGAAACACATCAAAATGTTACTGTAGCTCTATGGCAATGCCCATTTCTATTTCCAAATATCCTTCAATTATATATTAATATTTACATTAAAAAATATTTATAGGGACACCTGGGTGGCTTAGTTGGTTAAGCTTCTGACTCCTGATTTTGGCTCAGGTCACCATCTCATGGTTCATGGGATCAAGCCCTGCATCGGGCTCTGGGCTGACAGCTTGGGATATTCTCTCTCTCTCTCTCTCTCTCTCCTCTCTCTACCCCTCCCCTGCTCACACTATCTCTCTAAAAATAAACAAACATATAAGGGATATTTATAATGACAACAAACACCTTTAAAAATAAGGAAAATTGGAACAACAGAGACTTTTTTTCCAGATATTTTCAGCTTTGCCTTTGGCAAGGGCTCTGTCAAGCTTTATGTTAAGTTCTTCTTAAAATTAGACTAAATTTAAGTTTGTGAAAATATGCATGTACAGCTAATCTTTTTCTTGCCACTATGGAAGCATGAAACTTGCTGTTTATATAAACCGCTATGGCCAATTAATAATCACAACACTAGGCACTCGGTAAAGAATGAATGAATGCCTGGTGGGCCCTCTGTGCCCCTCACTGACCTGCGTCTTTGATGGTATCAGTCCTGGAGGCAGAACCAGTGGGAGATTTTACAGAGCAGGAAGGGACCATCAGAAGATAGGCTGACTATCAAAGGTCATAGCTAGAAAATGGTTAAGACCTCCTTCCTTACATACTTACATATCGAAGATGCTAGACAGGTTTTAAGAAAAGAATGTAGGGTCTCTTAATTGTATAAATGTCCTTGGGCGGACAGCTCTGCATCAGGGGAAAAAGGGAACACCAGAAAACATCTGAAGGTGGATGAAACAAATGTCCACTTTTATAATTCAAGGAAGAGGTCCATTTTTTTGAGTTTCCTGATGAGCTGAGTGAACTGTTCCAAACGATTCCCCTACTTCTGCAGACCCCCCTTTGGTCTGCCCTGCACGGCAGACACCCCGTCAATGCACCAATGTTTACTCACAGCCGGGAGTGAGAATAAAATGTTCCCCCTGTACACAGTACTGTTACTAGGACTGCCCTCTCTTTGGTGCCACCTATATTATTTCCTTATGGAAAAAGCTAGGCATTACGAATCATCAGAGAGACAATCCTGATCAAGTGAGGAAATCAGAATGACCAAAACCCGCCAACTTCACCATACAGTGCGTACTTGAGTACAAGGTAACACAAAGCCGGGACCCTCATCTTCGGGGAGAGTCTTGACGAGATGACATCGAAAACCGAGTATTTTGTTTTTAGGAAAAGTGCGTCTTGGGGAAAAATAAACTAACATCTCTTAGGACCTAAAGAGCATGTGGAAGTTAACAATCAGGAGACCGATGATGAAGCAAGTACCAGAGCGGGGGCTGGGGGGGGGGGGAATTTTAAAAGATGAAAGGCTTCTTTTTATCTAAAAATACAGACAAAACAAGAAAGAAGAGGTGTGGAGCTTGATATTTATAAGGTATCAAGGACTTCATACACATATATTTGCATGTACATATATTTTTATGTATACTATAATACTGGTTACGTTTTATGTGTAATACATCTATATATGTATTTTTATAATTTTCTGTTTTACACACAAACTGGTAAGACACATTAGACACATGTTAACAAGAAAATAAAATAGGCAATGTCTGTAAAACTGCACTTTATGTATTTCATGGATGATAGTGTATTTGTATGTAATCAAAATCTGTTGCTCTGTAATCTGCAATATTAAATTAAATTAAATTATGCAATATTAAACTTTTTAAAATATTGGGACAGGGGAGCCTGTGTGGCTCAGTCAGCTGAGTGTCAACTCTTGATTTCGGCTCAGGTCACGATCTCACAGTTGGGATTGAAACCCACACTGGGCTCAGCACTGAGAGGGCGGAGCTTGCTTGGGATTCTCTCTCTCCTTCTCTCTCTCAGAACACATAAATAAACATTAAGAAAAATATTGGGATAAAAATGAGCCTTTCACACCTGCAAATTCAACCTACTCCAATCAAAGCCTAAAAAGCAAAAGCCATGACATCTGATGTCAATATGATTTAAAGCAGAATACCTGTGGGAAGCAAGGGCAAACTTTAGTCCCTGCACTTGAGAACATCACATAATACACAGCTGACACAGAGTAATGTCACAAAATTCGGTGAACAATAAATAGACCAGACAACTTCTGCGAAGTAATTCTGAATGTTACTCAGCCTGAAAATGATCATTCTTCCCCAAAACAGGATTTACAAGTAATAGTTAGAATGGCAGATTGAGGTGGGGCTAATCAAAGACGGGACGTGCAGGAGAAGGAAGGATGTTGTTCTAAGATATTAGTTCCAATCGGGTCCTATCTACATCGCCAGGCAGCACGGCAGCTAAGCCGACGGGGCACGCAACAGGCAGGAGTGAGTGACCGAATAGTGTCTTCACTTCGACACTGACATTTAAGATAAAGGGCTTGGTTTTGTCCCGTGTTCTTGGACTGGAAACGCAGAGGGTCTAGAAGAACCAAAACTGTCTCAAAAAAGAACGGAGTCGGAAGACTCACGCTTTCAAAAACCACAGTTATCAAGCCAGGGTGGCGCGCGAGAAGGCAGAGAAGGGGACGCAGCGCAGCCGCAGTTCGGGGCTGAGGGGCGCGAGCGGGCCCCCTGGGAGCGCCGCCTGCGCGCACGGCGTCGGGGGAAAGTTCTAGGAGGCCGAGGGGCAGCACACGGTGCGAGGCTTGAGGAGCTTACAATACCTACACGAAGACACTGAAGCGTGACGTGTTCTGGAAAGTACAAGCTGCGCAGCAGCAAAGGGACCAAAACGGGAACGAGTTTTAGGCTCCTTAAATTACCTGATAAAGGACATATTTTGGTCAGTTCAAAGGCAGTGTGGCTCAAACTAATAAGCAGAATATCAAAAGTGCTTCTAGATCGCTGCGAAGTTATTTCTTAGTCCTACTTACAAACTCGCTACGTATTAACACGAAAAACAGTTAAGTTAAAATACGTTATATTTAACCTAAGGAAAAGGAAGCTTAAAAGAATTCTGTAGAATTTTGATGTGTGTTATTTTGGTTATTTAAATGAAAAAGACCAGTGAAATTGTGGAACAAACATATATCTGCATATTTCAAACAAAAAGTCTGACAATGGATATATACAAGTCTCCCCCCTACCACGGCCCCACTTCTCCCCCAGGGAAATACAATTTATAGTATCTTATCAACCTTTTGGGAGAAGGAAAAACAACTTTTTCAGGCCACAATATAGTCTCTACCCTCCTGATACATAAACGAGCTGGTCTAACATAAGTCCACATCACGCTTTCCTCACCTAACAACGCAGGATTGCTTGGGATCTTTCCATGTCAGCATGGAAGAGCCTCCTGATGACACTTTCCGCCCTCCCCAAGACTCTCTCCCCTTCCCCTCAGCCTCCTTGTTCTCCTTTTTTAATAGCCACACAGTCTTCCTCAGTATGGACACAATGTATTATAAGTGATCCTCCACGGATGGGCATTTAGGTTGTTTCCAATCACTCGAAGTATAAACAAGCTTGCTGTGAATAATCTTGTAAAGCACTTTCTATTTCTCAGGATGCCAAGAGAACCTCGTGATGCCAAGTGGAAGTGTTTCAAATGTCAATGGGCATATGCTTTTATAATTCTGACAGATTCTGCCAGATTGCCCTCCGGAGAAGTCGTCGCAATTCACACTTCCACCAACGATGTTCGAGAGATCCTGCTCCTGCACAGTCTTGCCAATGAAGTATGTTACCAAACTTCCAGATTTCTGCCAGTTGGGTAGGAGAAAAAGCTCCAGCTCACTGGAGTTTCATTTTGTTAACTTTTTAGTTTTAATTTGCATTTCTCTTATAATGAATGAGGTTAAGTACCTTCAAAGAGTGAAATGCCATATGTATTTTCTTTTTCATGCACTGTTTTTTCATACTTTGATCTGCTTTTTTATAGTGTTGTTAGTCATTTTTTTATACATTAAGAAGCCTGTCTATGACAGAAGCTGCAAATATTTTTTCCTTAGTTTCCTTTCTCTTCTTTTGACTTTGCCTATGGTAAAGCAGTTTTAAAATTGTGTTCTATGGCTTCCTTACTTGGAAGTTATGAACAAATTGTCCTGAATCTGGCATAGTCGTATAACTTACATTAAGTATTAGATCCATTTCTCGAAGCCATTCTAGAATGTGCTGCCCAGGGGGGTCCAGACTGCTAGCCGGACCTGGCAACACCGTTCATTAACAGTACATCTTTCCCCAGTGACTTGAAATGCCATTTTCCTAATAATTTTATTTGTTCGAAGCTAATTCTGGACTTTATTACAGTGCGCTGGTCAGTCTGTGCACCTGCCGATCTCTGCAGTAAGCCGGGCTGCAGGGGGCTCGTATCTGGTAGCGCTCGCTCCCCCTACCACACTGCTCTCTTTCCTCCTAGATCACAGCGTGCTCGCCAGGCTGTCACGGAGTCTGTCCTAGGGCTGCGGTCTTCAGCAGGTGTGGCAAACACCTTGCGTTAACTACAGAAGCAGAGAGACCTAGGCCAGTAATAAGTTAATATCCCTGACACAATTCAGTATTTTCTATGTATTTATTAATATCTATTGATAATATGATCTTTCTGATAAAGAAGCTGGAACAGAGAGAGTAGCCCAGATGCCATGTGCTGAAGTGTGTGGAGCATGCCTACACACGGAGATCCTAAATAAATCTGGGTTTTGGAAGATACATATCCACGCCAACACTGCCAAATCTCTCGTGTGAAATTAATGATGGTCTTAATCTTTTGGTAACAATCTGGCACGTTACATTCATGAACTGACATAAAAAAAATTCTGAAAGTTCTACTTCAAGAAACATGTCAGTTTTGCTTAACACCTTGATTCCCAAACTTTCTGACCACAGAGAGCGCTTTTTGTTTTATGGGAATAATATATGTATTTCATAAGGCTGTCAGGAGAATTAAAGTAAATCACATAAATCACATAAAACATGTATAAATTTACTGGGCAAATCCAGTCTGAGCCAAACAGGACGACCTCTGGGGGAGAGGGACACCAAGCTGTCGAGTCGCTGCAGGTTGGAGGACAGTGTGCCAGGATACAGGCGCAGGGACTGTGGCATGGGTTATGTAACATGGCCCAAGGTACACAGTCCTCTGCGGCTTGTGTTCTCACGGAAGGGCCCATAAGGAAAGAGCCTTATAATTTTAGACTACAGAACATTTGTGCTGCTTAAATTTAAAATTGGTGAGAAGTTATAAGAATAAAGAATTTCATATTCCTCTGCCTAAAATGAAACATGTTATTGATGATGTTTAGCAAATGAATGTCATTTAGTGTGTTAAACCAAATACATCACCAGAAGAGAAAGCACAGAGATCCATGTACATAAGGGATAAAGATGTCATTTCAGATCAATAAGGAAATGATGGGTTTTATATAATAAATGGTGTTGAGTCAACTGCCTGCTGTATGGGGAAAAACAAATTAGATTCCTATGGCCTTAACCATGTAAAAATAAATGCCATTTGGATTTTAAGATTAACATAAGCAAACTAAATTATAAAAGTGCTAGAAGAAAATACCAGAAAATATTTTTATAATCTTGGTTGGAAAGAGCATTCCTAAATTTTAAAACCCAAATGCTACAGAAAGATGTAGCAAAATAAACTTCATAAAAGTTAAAACTGCTATACAGCATAATACATTATAAAGTTAAAAGACAAGTCAGGGGAATGGAGAGAATTTATGTACCATATATAAAAACAAATGATAAATATAAAGGACTACAAAAATCAGAGTCCCTCTGATTAATAAGAAATAGAGATAAATATCTCAAAAACTGAATGAAGAGCAGAAGCCAGAAATCCATAATGGGGGATCTGTAAAAGGTTATGTAAGCATTAAAAGGTAATCAATGACTCTAGTAGCCGAGGAAATACAAGTTAAAGCGTAACGTGACAGAGGGGCAAAATTTAAGAAGACCGGTAACATTAACTGTTGGTAAGGGAAACGCTATCACCAGTGACGGTCGGCAATGGATTCTGGAAGGCGTTCGAGGATTGCCTTCAAAATTAAGATATACATACTCTCTTGGATTTAGGAGTTCAAGTTCTAGAAATCAGCCCCAAAGAGAATTGTTAAGCCCTAATTTATAACACCTAAACACTAGGAAAAAATCTGAATCCAGATGTCTGTTGGCAGAGGAACGGATCATTACTTTACGGTGCTCCACACCGGGGGGGTTCACACTGCTGAGAGGTACAGTACCTGCAAGCGTGCTTCCCGGAGCAGGAGCTGGAAGCCCACGGTGGCCGCCTCCGCCCTGGTAGGGCACTGGGCGGGCGCAGCCACAGAGGGCCGCCCCTAGCCATGAACGCTTCCTGGTGTCAGAGCAAGGCAAGGGGCCTGGACTGCTGAGCACAGGCCTGAACGCACACGGCAGGGCTGCGGCGGAGGAGCCCCGCAGCCAAAGGGCCACAACGTTCCCAGTCGCGTGTCCCACAGCATGACCTGCGAGGCTGCTGCACAGGACAGGAGCCGGGTGTGGGCAGGGACCTGCTCTGTGACTTTCTCCCAGCATGCGTTGCTGAAGAAGGCCTAGTGTGCACCTAGTGTGTATGCTGGTCATCATGCATCCTTATTTGTTGCACAAAAGTCATCAAGTAAAATGAGGCAAACCTTATGTCCCACCCATGGAAAATTCTCCAACGTATAATAGTAAGTTAAAACAAAAATAAGATAAGTCCCAGATAAAGACAAATATGGCTCTTCCAGCTTTTTAAAATTACATATACATAGTCAAATTGATATATAAATGCATTAAATGGGTAGAAGAAAGATGGCCAGCAAACTATTTGTGGTAATTATCTTTAAAGAAAAGTTTCCAAGTTCAGAAACTTGTATGTTTGCTTAGTATTTTTGGATTACTTGAGGATTCATGAGAATATCTCCTAAGTGTTACTCTTATAAAGCACATATGATAAGAGCATGTATTTTAAAAACAAGTAGAATGTACAGGATTGTATCAAATGTAAATGTTTTAAGGAATAAGCCGTGTAGCGGACATAAGCTGAGAAAAGATATGGGAATCTCTAAATGCGAAGATTCTCCTGTTTACACAGGCCAATTCAAACTGATGAATGATATGAAAGATCTAAGTTAGGTAAGTCAGGTTGTAAAGATAATCACTTGGATGACCAAACAGAATATTATAATGAAAGCAGAGAAGACAGGAGGGAGGGGTGTGGTGGAGAGAGGGGTAATCGGGCTCACTTTTGGAAATGTCACAACAGCCAGATGCTGTCCATAAACAAAGAGAGGAATGAGCAAAGGACTTCGGGTAACTCCGGCAGGACCAAAACACGAATGTGCACAGGCGGTTACTCAGGGAGACGGGGTGCAGTGGGAAGACTCCGACTTTTCAAATGACAGAGTTCAAACAGTACCAATAACGCACAATTTAAGTTATATATGTATTTAAGTAAAATAGATATTTAAAAATAATGGCATGTTTAATTACTTACAGAATTATACAAAGCCTCTTTTTTTTTGTTTTTTGCTAAGATAAAAAGAGTTTATATATATCAGAAATAGTCACGAAATATAATGTCCTGATTTGTTTTCTAACGATTTTAATTGGACAGTTTCTGGATCACCCTGCTTTAAATTCTATGAACATTCCTTTTCATTTTTCCCACTAACTAACTGGTAGCTTCTATGGATAATTCATACCAGATCACTTACATTCATGACTTTCTGCTGTTCATAAATCCCAATTCTTTGAAATCCATTGCTATGGCCACAAGAATTCATGTATATTTTCTCTATTTCTCGGTTATAATTATGTTAGCATTTGTTATGTGACATAAGGTGACGGGCATCATCTGACGCTACAACAGAGCCATGAGTTCTGAAGAAAAAAGATTTTGGGGGCACCTGGGGGGCTCAGTCGGTTGAGCGCCAACTTCAGCTCATGTCATGATCTCGTGGTTCCTGAGTTTGAGCGCTGTGTTGGGCTCTGCTGACAGCTCGGAGCCTGGAGCCTGCTTTGGATTCTGTGTCTCCCTGTCTCTTTGCCCCTCCCCTGCCCGTGCTCTCTCTCTCTCTCAAAAATAAAATAAACATTAAAAAAAATTAAAAAGAGATTGTAGGTTAGCATAGAAGCAGACGAAGGCTGATGCATCCCTGGCCGTCTCTCACCGCTCCCGAGTAGACAGAAGGGAGCAGCTTCCAGCTTCTAGTTCTGTCCGGGGTTCACACCCACGTTCCGAGTGGAGCCAGCACACCAACATGTGCTTGTGGGGAAAGGTGGCCAATGGCGGCCACAGCAGCCTGCATGTGTGGCCCACAGGGGGGCTTCTGTACGTCTGCACAATTGGGGGCTGATCTATAAGCATGGGGACAAGGCCAGCCTTCCAGGGCCACTCACTGGAAGGCACTTTCAGAACAGAAGTCACGGATGCCTGGTTACTGCTTCAGTTCATACGGAAAGTATGCAGTTATGAGAAAAGTCTGCTTTCATATGTACTGACAGTATTTTCAAAATGAATTTATTCAGCATACATTTAATTTTGTGCCTTCCACACACAAGAAAGGAACAAAGATGAACCGTTTTGGCTCGGCCCTCAAAGACGACCTGGTTTGACAGAGAAGTTCTAGCCGTAACTCCCGGCCGTGCTTCGTAACATGAAACTTAATTTTGAAACCGCGGTGAGAATCCCACCGTCCACTGCTGCTGCCCCCCTCCAGTGGCGTCCTTAGTTGACAACGGCCTAAAATCACCTTGCTTTCAACACGATTCAAGATGCTTTGCTGATTTCAGCTGACTGCGTGCACACCTGGGTCTGGACACAGCACCACCTGTGACAGGCTCGCCGCGAAGACTTCTATCGCTACTGCTGCTCTGTTCCCAAGCGCACGCACACCTCCCACCCGCGCTTCGCCGAGGAGGGTGCCAGCCTCATGTCTGACTACGTGACTTCGCTGTTCAATCCGCGCGAGGTGTCTACAGCCAGGAAGAGGGGGATGTGCTTTACACCTAGCGGCCTCCTTCCCGCCTTCCACTCTGCTGGAGAACAATGGAAACCACAAGGAAGTAAGTGGTAGGAGGCGACACTGCCCTCTGCTAGAAACCCACATTATTCTGTTAGAATTTAACATTTCAGAAACAGCCCCCCTCATGTGTCCTGTTACGTGAGGAGACGGACTTAAATGTGCGGCTGGACTTGGCCTGTTGTCTGCGTCGTACGGAGGGAGGAGGGGCCGCCGGTAAGTGCGAGCCCGAGAAACCTGGATTCTCCTGGACTCTCCTTTCGATCAAAGTGGAAAATTACATTTCAGTGACTGTTTCAATCCTTGATAACCTGCTGTGTCCCTCGTAGGAAAGGAGGAGTTCCGTGCGACTTTACGGTGTTGCTCACTGGGAGTCTGACGGGAGTGGACAAAGGGTATGATACAGAGCATCTTCCTCAAACTTATTTGGCCACAAAAACCACATTTTCTAGGCTGAGCTAACAACATGGTTCAAGGTCGTGGCTTGTGAAAATCAAAAGGTCCTACAAAGGGTCATGGCCAGCTCTCCTCTGTCGACGGGTCCCACCTCCTCGGCTCCTCCTCCGCCTGGCCGGCCGTCAGCTCAGGCCCACGCTCTCTGCAGCGTCACCCTGGGCTCTGTCTATCCATGACCCTCAGCAAACACGGCCCCACCCAACTCTTCATCTCTTGACATTATCCTCACAGGACACATTTTACTCTTCCTTTTGGTTACTCAGCTACGCTTAGCAACGTGAAATGCTGTAAAACCAGGAAAGGCATGTCTTTGGGAAAAAAGGATGTGTCCTAAGGAAGTACAGGAAAGCAGTGCCTGGCTGTCTCTCCCAGTCCGGGTGACCATTGCTGGCGTGCTGTGAGACAGGCCAAAGTGGCAAAGGGGAATCAGAGACACGATCGCAGAGGGTCCCGAACTGCTGGGCTTGACATTAATTACCAGCAAAAGAAAGAAAAAGGCCACTTTACAAATCGCCTTATACACACACACACACACACACACACACACACACACACTCATTCTCACACTCACACACATACACACACTCACACACTATACAAAATTTACTGGAGAGATTGTAGTTGAAAGCTTTTTCAAATTTAAGGTGATAAAAGTAAAGTTTCTCAGGGCGAGAGGCGGGACAAGAGTAGAAGACAGGAAGTGTCCTTGCTGGCCCTCCTCTCCGGTATCCGGGCTGCACCGCCACAGGACACCATGAACGTGCCCATGTCCGAAAGTCTTTTGAAAGAGTCTTTCCCTGGCTCTACCTCTGTTCCCTACAGAGCTCTCCGAGTTAAGTGTGTATTTGCTTGATAGTAGATTTCAAGTGAGCACTTTATTAATTTTGCTAAATTGTCACACCAGGGAGCATCTTAAGCTTTTTATAATCCTGAAGTTACATATGTATATGATTACTTTGGAAAAAACAGTTAATAGAAAATAGTCACTGATGACGAGGGGCCCCTGGATTTATTTAATAATCTACGTCCATTTTTACAAAATGCTCCACGTAAGCCATTTAAAAATAATAACCGGTTCATTTCAGTCTCTGCACACAATGCTTCCCTTTGTCCCTTGTAAGTCTCTCAAATGTCTTATTTTAAAGGAATCTATAGCACTCCCGGAAGACATGTTCCCATTTCTATTCTCCTCGACTCCGGCGAGCCCTTGTTCTGTGTGATAAGGCGATCCCCTCCGGGATCGGAGCCGTGTAGTCTCGCACCACGAGTGACAAGGACGCGGCGTGAGTAACTGCCGCGCGCAGGCTGTAATTATGTCAGCGGGAGTGTTGAACAAGGGGACTGATTAATGTGAGCGCCGGCCCAGGCGCAGGTCCCATCAAAACCTCCACGCGGGCCAGCAGTGGGGACGGGTTAAAGCGAGAAGACAAACCATGCTGTATCGCCCGTGATAGACGAATGGTTCAAACCGTCTTCAGGCAGATGCTCCGGGACAGGATAATATACAATTACTCTGCCTTATCACTTTCCCAGGGACAATAAAGCTCCCTCCTTCTATAGCTCATGTGAGTGAAGGCAAAATTCGTTTTACTTTTACAACACTGACTCACTCATCACGGGGCCTTGATTGTGCTTTTACAGCTGAAGCAAACATATATTCCTCTTTTAAACTAAAACCACAAAAACAAAAACAAACTTAAAAATAACACTGGATCCTTGTTTTGAATCTCTCCTATGTCAGAGCACGCCATGCTCTAAGAGATGGCTTTGTTAAAAATGGATGCGAGGAAGGTGATGTATGTGTGTGCATATTAGTTAAAAACAAGGGCATATAACTCTAGAAGATTTGGATTGTATAATCATGATATCCAGAACATCATTTTTCAGCGGCCATACAGAAATCATTAACTGAAAGGAACATGTAATTAACAATATATATATGCTGAGATCACCCATGTGTCTCTCAGGCCCGGGCACACTGCTCCTTGACTGGGAGAGGGCACGTCCCCAATGACACACTTACTGCTGCCATCACTACGTGGTGTCTCCGGGTCTCTCCTTTAGGACGCGGAGTGAGTCTAGGAAAAGCAGGCTGCCCAACCGTGTCAAGAACGCACTGTAGACAACACTGAAAGGAACCCACTTCAGGAATGGTCTGGTGACTGCTCCTGCTGCCTCTGCTTGTGCCCACACAAACGCTGCCCAAAATTTGTGACAAGATGTGCAGGACCGTCCCAGTTTGCAATAGGAAATGAACACACTCTTTATTTGTAAAGTAAAAAACAAGCTAAAACCAAGAAACTGAGCTGCTTCCATAACCATTTTGGGACAAACGTCATTTATCATGAAACAAAGCAGCAAGAGATCCAATAGGATCGAAGGAAATTCACACACAACGTCCCTGAATGCAAAAACAAACAACAAGCACGTGTGAGCCGGTGGGACAATACCGAGGAGTCCCGTCCACGTTTCAGGGGTGCAGTACGCTGAGGCCCACAGCACTTACAGCTCACCCGCTATGCGCCCTCTCCCCTAAGGAGGGGCCTCTCGAGTTCTGTCCTCACGTTATACACATGCCGATCCCACAGGATCCTCATTATTACATTTATCTTGGCAGGACCATTCCAGTAGAGCCCCAGGTTTCTAGAAATACGGCAATCTGACGAAGGTAGGGGGCCAATCCAGAACAGTGACACCGAAGTGTCAGCATGCATGGACACAGAAGGTGTGAGGAGGTCCACGGTGAGGGAAGGGCTGTGTCACGTCTACGGGTACTTGGACGGAGACACGACAACAGGTAGAGGAGTCCAGTGGAGTGTAAACACGTGGGAGTCAGGTGTCATCGCAGAGAGTGCCCGAGCCCCCCCCAATGGCTGATGACATCACTAGCGTAGCCCTTTAGATTTATTGGTCTGAGAAGGACCCTGAGACACTCACAAAAAGTGTTTAAGTCACAGGAAAGACATCACGTTTTGAAAGATTACATTTAAACACGAGTGTTTGTTAAATGACTACACTGCATGGTGAAGCTGGTGCCAAGCACAGTTTTGAACCGCATACAACAGTTCAACTACGACGGCCTTTGTGGAAATTCTTCCCATGAGACAAACAGAATCCTAATGTTTGGAGGGCTGTGGGGGGGGGGGCGGGGGGGCAGAATAATGCCATTACACGATCTTGTCCCTGATTCAAAAGCTGTACCACAAAGGCTCAAGCGGGCATGGCACAGCCCCCCAGAACGCAGGACACCGTCACAGTGGTGCAGGGTCACATTCCGAGGGCCTGAAGCTGCAGCTCGCCAGGGGACCGAGGTCCTATGGTGACAATGCACCGCACCGCTGACTCACCAGGGCCCCCATCGAGCCCTGGAGGGCTACTGAAAGCAGACCTGCAGGGCCCCTTCTGCGGCACGAACCAGGACGTGGGGCCTCACGCGCACCACGCTGGCCCCCGGGGGTAAGCTGGTACTCAACCTCGCTATTTCAGTTGGCTCTTTCACCTTGGCAGGTAGGCATTTAGGTCAAACCTAAGTGGCATCTCTGGCGCTCAAATGAAGACGGAGGCACAGGTGCAAAGTGCACCTGCCCATCTGCCCTTCCAGCTCCCGCCGTCCCCCGAGTGATCTCACGGGGCCTGCTTCTGGGACGGACCTTCCCAGGGGCACCTGTATGGCTCAGTCAGATAAGCGTCTGACTTCAGCAACGGTCATGATCTCATGGTCCATGGGTGCAAGCCCCACGTCGGGCTCTGTGCTGACAGCTAGCTCAGAGCCTGGAGCCTGCTTCGGATTCTGTGTCTCCCTCTCTCTCTGCCCCTCCCCTGCTTGCTGTCTCTCTCTCTCAAAATAAAATAAAGACACACAAAAAATTTAAAATATGTTTAAAAAATAAAAAAAGGACAGACCTTCCTGCAAGGCCGGCCCACCTGCCTTCTCACCATCTCCTCCCTTCTGTGCACGCCCCGGGTTTCTGTCCCCACTCGTCACTAGCATTGGTCTCCCTGAGAGAACTGGTGACCTTTCAGTGATGCAGCAAGGGGAGTACATGACCCTCGTTCTGTGAAGCGCCTGACACCCGAGCACGGCGTGTCTGCTGCCCCAAGGTCCCTTCCATTTCCGAGAGGCTGCGTCTCAGTCTCTGTTACACTTCACATTTGTCCCTCTGCATCTTTCCTGTTCCCCATTTTCAAGGGAAACATCGCTCAGGTTGATGCCTTCAAGTTCTAACTCTATGAACTCCGACTGTTATTTCTCTGACATGCTTCCATTAGGATAGTACACGGGCCTTTCTGAGTTAACACATCCCGAACCTCGCTCATTCCGCTGAGGCCTCGGGAGCAGTTCCCCCATTCACCCTGTGGCCGTGGCCCTGGCATCGAACGGGCGACATGAATCTGTCAACCTGGCCTTGAATTCATTGACATGGTCCGTGCAGCCCACCTCTGACGAGCCTGGAATCCGCTTCCTGCTTTATCCTCTGCCCAGTTGTCCGTTCAGAGTTAGGTACTTACTCTTTCCACCGGGGACCTTGGCAATCACCTATCACAGGACCTCCCTATCCCCTGCAGTGTCCCTCTCGGGCTCACCCTTGGCCCTGCATCAGGAAGCTTGGAAAAACAAAATGTGAGGATGTCCCTTCCTTCTTAACACTCTTCCCTGGTCGTTGGGGTAAAGCTCAAGCTTCCCTGGGTGGACTCTTCCACGTAGTCCAAGCGCCTACAGGCCCGGCTGGCCGAAGTCACAGGATAACTGGAAATCAAGTGAAAAGCATAATCTGAGAGACAAAAGCAGAGTAGAATCTTATTTTTAACTAAAATTAAAGCTATTTTAAGTTTCAAAAAAAATCCTCAAACTTGACCGTCAACCACTTCTTGTCCTCAATAACACAGTCTAAGAAACTGATTTACGCACAAGAACTAAAAATGTGCCACATTTTCTCTCCATGGGAAAACTCTGATTTGCTTTATGACATTTCATATATTTGTTAAACTTGTAACTTGTGATGAAGAAACAAAACATGTGAAGGAAAGACAGAGCCAAGTACAACTAACATATTTGCACCTTCCTCGGCGAGAGATGTCTGGAAGATACGGACGGAGGGATGAGGGTTGTTTAGCAAGACTCAAGTTGCAATAATTCAGAGTACGGAGTTAAACTTGAAGGGGCCTGAGTAAGGGTTAATATTAGGTTTAAACGCCCCGTGGGCGGGGGGAGCATCAGGTTACATATCATGTCACAGAGCAACAGGTTCTGGTTTATTTCTGCCTCCGCTCACTGGCAGCTCTCTAGTCAGAAGAACACAGTAACGTTCTCCAAAAGAAACTTTAGGAGTATTATTTATTCCAGAACTCCACGCAAACCTAACGTCTCACAAATAGGAGGAAGCCATGGCACTACATTCTTCGATTGAGGAAATACACGCAGAGACCTTCTTGAAGTAAAGGCGGATCACACGTGCCCTCCGCACCGCAGGCAGCGCCCCCCTCCACCGACGGGGGCTCAGGGTGCCGAGGACCCGGGGATGCAGGGTCGTGTCTGCCCCTCACATAAACCACGGCATCGCCATTTTCTACATGGTGCATGTTTTTCTTTCTCCCCCGCCCGTTTCTAGGCTCTAGCGTCGCAATATTTCAGAATCTGTGAAAACAATGGTTCTGAAAACAAAATGACAGAACTACTATCCTATCATTCTTATTGAACTAATGACGCTGGTCCAACTTATACACGTTTCAAGCTACGAGAACACGGTTTTGTTACTTTCTCCTCCAGCCACATCGGAGTCCGGGGAACCCAAGCCCAGGCTGGAAGGGCCGCCTGATGCTCCGCGGACTCTTGTCAGCCCCTCCGGGTGATTACCGAGTTTTCCCTAATCAGCCACTCTGCGTGAGCCTCTGACGCTGGGAGATATAGATAGTTACACGGCAGAGTGTTTTGTTGTGTGATAATAGCTCTAATGTCTGAGGAATAACTTATTATGCAAGAGACTATTGCCCAAAAAATATTTTCTATTTTCTTCATCTCTAAGGCCTTACTTTCTGCCACAATATATACACGCACATCTAACTACCGCCCCGGGGACTGTCCATAGCAATTCCTTGTAGAAAGACCATCCCCAAAGATAGCTTTGGTCCTTTTATAATGACTGGGTTTGGGATTCAGCACCGGCAGTTAGATAAACATGTTTGTCTCATTCCACTTGAAGAGATAGCAGAGGGAGTGTGTGGTCACTTTGTGTTCAAAATGGCTCTTCTAATTAATCTGTGATCCCAATGCTTATTTCAGCCTCATCCACAAACAAAACAACTTAACTTGTATGATAAACAGAACAAATGATCTCAGTGTTTTTCCCCCTTTTAAAGACACCGGAATGAAATCGTAATGTTTAATGCTATGGAATCTATTTGTTTAAAAGTCCAAGATTTCTCTTATTCAAATGAGTTTTGTTAGGTGAAAATTTACCCACATTAACTAAAGGCCCAAAGTAAAGATTTGTGCTGCCTCAGGACAGAGCCTCTCAGGCCCAAACAAAATAAAAAGCCTATGTGCCTGGGAGCTATCGGGCAAGGGAGGGAAGTCTGAGTAACACAAAAGCTGTGTATAAAAGTAACACTAGACCCAAACAGTACAGAAAATATAAAACCAAATCAAATCCACAATTAGAACGACTGAGATTAAAAAAACCACACACACTAAAAAATGGTCAGAGAATAAAGAGCAGACGCTTGTTCAGAGAGAACTGAGTCTCTGCTGAAGCAGGTAAGGTCATTGGGCAAAACAAGAATGCAGCCACATAGGGGCAACCTTCTGAGTCCCCTACAAAAATTCTGAAAAGAGCCACTGAGGTCATTCTGTAAGACAAGACCTCA
>NC_043713.1:3732163-3752163 GCF_006229205.1 Suricata suricatta
CGCCCCTCGTGGCTGCCACCTCGACGCGCCGGGAGAGCCCGCAGCCGTACCGACGCGCGCCAAGGACCAAGCCGGCCCCGCTGCTGACCGTACCTGCGGTCGGCTGACTGTGCGGGGTGCCGGGGCGCCGGCCTCCCGGGGGTCCCCGCACTCGGAGGGTCAGCTGACTGCGAGGTAGCTCGTTCCTAGGCTTCCAACCCCTTCACGTTTCTGTCCCGCTAACTGGATTAGCAGTTAAAACAGAGTAGGAAAAAGAGGCGACAGACTTAAGGTAAATGAAATGATGAGACAGTATTCACCGATACTCTACATGACAAAAATTTTGTTTTTTTATCTTTTTTTTCTTTTTTTTTTGGGGGGGGGAGAACACTTAAGTCCTACTCTGTTAGCTAATTTCAATGATACAACAGTCATCAAAAACAGTCACCGTGTTTTACATTAGATCCTCAGACCTTCCTCATAACTGAAAGTCTCTCCCCACTTGTCTAGCACCCCCTGCCCAGCCCTTAGAAACCACTATTCTGCTCTCTGCTTCTAGGAGTTTGTCCCTTTTTTTTTTTTTTTTAATGATTCCATATATAAGTGATACCGCACAGGATTAGCCTTCCTCTGTCTGGCTTAATTCACTGACAAAAATGGTTTTGATTTAAAGTCTATTCTGATAGAACTAGGCTTGTGGCATTAATCAAATTGCTATAAATACAAATTTTATCTAATATTAATACAAGATATTTTCATTTGATCACTTTTATGCAGCGTTATTCTTCTTTGAGAACTCCAAAATCACCCATAAGAAATGAACGCTACCTCTGATTTTTCTGACAAAGCAACGTGTGCTGTTCGTTTGGTGCGTACAACTTCACCTCTCTCGGTATAGACGATGTTTGGCTACGTAGACTAACACCTAGTTTTTCCTCTTGTCATTATTCAGGGCAAATCTGAGTTTGCTCCGTCTGCTGCCTCTCCCGGTACAACCTGTGAACCTGCACAGGAAGCCACAGGAAAATTGAAACTCTCAGAAGAGATCATCCAAAAGGAGAAAATTATCCCCTGTGGAGTCAGCCCTGAGCTCAGGATGCTGCTAGAACAAACGGAAGGTAAGAACAATGAGACCCACCGTACACCGAATTCTTAATGCTACAATCACCAAGGTGGCTTGTCTTAATTACACATAACAAACATATAATGTTTATGTAGCAAATTATATACAAATGCATAATATTATCTAAGATCTGAAATTTCCATAACTGAGACTATAGAAATGTATGTTTGAAAAATTAAGTCAAACTTTAAGGGTAAATAATGAAATACAATTCTTTGTCCTTGTATCTCAAAGTAATCTAAAAAAATGTCCAGCATCTTGTGAAATTAAAACATAATTCAACCAAAAATATTTTTGACAAATATTTTCTAAGACAGATAACATATTTCAAATGGTTGTGAAAAATGGTGAATTCTCTCTACTCCAGTCACATGTGTGGAAACATACTGAATTTCATTATTAAGAGCGTGTTAAGAGATGTTACAGAGTTACACAAAAAGCTCATTTCTAGTTGAGACACCGCCTCTCCCTGGGTTAAATATGGCATCGAATATTCTTAGCCTCCCCCTCACCCAGACAGGAAAGAAAAATCTTGAGATCAAAACCTTACATATTAGTGACTTCTATGGGATACACTGGCCAGGAGCTAAGTGAACCAACAAGTTGGGGGGGGTGGATCAAAGTGTATTTGCTACAAGTTTAGCAAACAATAGAGTGAATCTCTAATATGAGGCAGGAATTGTAGATTTTCCCCACAGTGATATGATCTATCATGTATCTATTAGGGTTATAATTTCAAGTAGTTTAAAAAATAATAAGAATAGTAAATAAAAGGTAGAAGAATAAAAAAAATATTTTTAAAGAATGTGTGTAAGACTAGAAGTAATAAGGCGGTTATACAGTAGAGAAAAACTCTGGACAGAAGCAACCGTAGGGAACAAGAGTTATTCCAACATCCGTTATAAGGACACAATATGTAAATGATCAAATTGCCAGAGTTTCACTTGAAATTTTAGTTTTCTTTAATTTGCTAAATGGCATTTAAAGTATAATATGCTATTATCCTGAGTATTTTTAATACTGCAGGTAGCATTTTGTCTTAGTTCTCATGACGTATCAGTGGTTTACTGTTTAATTACATTTATTGTATTTCCCCCACAAATCCTACATAAAAAGCGGAAGCCAATGAGAAGATAAGTTTCACATAAAAGAAAGCCCAATTATAACATCTATTTTCTGTTTGTGTGAGAGCCTGTGTCACCAGTGAAACAGAACATAGTTTGATATTAATAAATTCTATGGGGAAATAAGGATTTACATTTTTAGAAAGAGTACTTACTATAACATTTTAAAGGTTTTCTATTTTGTAACACAGAAGTGACAATTAATACATAACAAAGGGAAATAAAAATATAGAAAAATGCTAGACTGTTTCCATTTGCTGTAGAAACAAATCTTAAGAATCTGCTGCACAGATAATAGGGTAGGACAGTGTGCCATGGATCTAAATTTATGCTTTGAAATTATAATGAACAGTAATTAATGGTGAAAAAGTTACAGAGTAATGATGGAATACACTGACGTGTAATGGATTAGACTTTTGGATATTTTAGACAGTAAAAGCTTAGGGAAGGGGTACATGTATACATCTGAACAGAATGAGATGTCATTGCCTAAATTAATAATGCAAACTTGAAAAATAGCCCCAGGTCCAAAAGACCAATTATAAAATTCTTCTGTAAACAAATCTATATTCACCTTTTTCATGAATAATGATAACTACAAATATTTCTTCACTAAATATTACATTTATATAATAAAAATACATTTTCAAGTAAAACTTAAATAATACTTCAGTTTCTAAGGATGGTAACTTTACCTGCAAGTAAGTGTTAAGAGTGACAAAGACAGGAATAATGTTTAACTATTTATATTAATGAGTAACTTTATCTATCTATATGAAAGAATAACTTTATCTATATTAAGAACAAATAAAAACCTAAATGGGAAAAAGTTATTTAAGTATTGTAAGCAATAAAATATTATGGAAAAAAATATCAACGCAAAAATTACCATATCTTCTTCAAAGGATGTGATCATCTTAAAGGTATTTTTGTTCTATGGAAATAACACACACTCAAACTTATCTACCCTGTGAAAAAAGATATTCTCCATGTTGTTGTAAGATAGATATGGTAAGCATTTGCTACATATTATGCTCCGCGACCAAAACAATCATCGTGAAGTTAACTGCTTATTTTTCAGTCTTCTGCTCATCAACGAGAAAACACAGGTTACCTGCTGTAAATTCCATACTTCATTCCTAGTCCCTAACATCACTATTCATTATTTGCTAGGTTTTATATTCCTAGGCAAGATTAACTTGTCTGTTGTTCACTAGTGAAAGCAGACCTAACCACACGCACACAAAATGATAAAACTGTCATGCAAACAGAAGCGTTCAACCTACTAACCGTCAATAATAATCAATTTTTTAAAAGTTTGAAGTGAAGATAAAACCACGTTCTTATCAAGAATTTCAAACACTTCAAAAGGAAATTTGATAGATTTAAGTGTCCTGAGTACTAATGCATAGGACGGTGACAATATTCATCTCCTTCTGTGCACAGTGTTGCTGGGGATGGGGGACAGATGGAGGCCGGAGGGCTCAGACACACTTCCAAGCGGAAGGGACGGCGCGTCCGGGAGGTCACCGGCACGTGGGACAGGCAGCAGCACTTCCCGCTCAGCCAAAGGGTAACGGTTTCACACGGAGACACCGAAGGACTCTGGAATGGTTACGCATAGAAGACGGGGGAGTCTACCCAACACAGGGCTCATCGGTGAGGCGCTATTCAAACCCCGACCTTTGTAGTGACCCTTTTATTAAAAACCATAAATCACACTTCCAGGAATTTGTTTTACAAAGTCTTGCATAAGATATGCATAAAGATTTAGGAATTAGCATTTTCAAAGTAAAAACTAAAAATGGCCCAAATGTCTAAAACCTTAATAAAGTGACTACTGTTTATTAATCTAACTCAGAGCTATGCAGGTATTAGAATTATGTAATAGAAGAGGAATTTTCGAATGAGGCACTTGAAATTCTAAGGCATTTCAGCAATTATCCAACAACTGATTTTGGATTTAATATATCTTTAACAATTTTAAAAACTGGGGTGGGGGGGAAATCCATTATGGCGTGTGTTATAAACACATTTCAACACACCGCTCACTCTCGGGGCACCAAAACTCTCGCACTGCCTCCCTGAACCCTACCCTGAGCCTGCATGGGGGACCCGCCCGAAGGTCTGCTCCGAGGCGAGAGGAGGGCCGGGGTCCGGCATCTCAGCCAGGCGCGGCGGGGGACGTGCAGGTGACCCTCCTCTAATAGAGCGACACCCCTGTAAGGCTGCGGTCCACTTCCCCAGGCTTCGTGAAGGAGGGAGCGGCGGCTCCGAGGCCCGGGATGCCCGTGCCCGGTGCGTCAGCTCCTCCAGAGCCTGGCTCTCAGCTACACGTTCCTGCTCGCCCCAGAATAACGGCAGGACGCTAAGCCAACAGCTACTGTTACAAGCAACCCCCTTGGCTGAAAATTTTGGCTTGTCAAACAGTATTATATGATGATGTTTTAATATTGTAAGTAAATATTACAGATTTCAACTATGAAATCTACTTAGAAGTGGTAAAAACTACTTTTATCTATTTCATAGATGGGGTGTGAACAGCTCCTGTTTGAAATAATAGTTCTGCTAAAAGTAACAGCTTCAGCGGCGCGGAGGGGAGGCGCTCAGTGGGTTAAGGGTCCAACTCTTGGTTTTAGCTCAGGTCATGATTTCATGGTCCAAGAGATGGAGCCCCGTGTTGGGCTCTGTGCTGACAGTGTGGAGTCAGCTTGGAATTCTCTCTTTCTCTCTCTCTGCCCCTCTCCTGCTCACACATTCTCTCTCTTAAGATAAATGTGTAAATATTTAAAGAAAAGTAACAGTTTGAAAACCATAGTTATACAAGATTAATGAAACAGAAAGGTAGTTACAATTTGCTAAGTATGAAAAATAAAATTTATAAGAAACAAAAAAAAAAGCCCCCAAACAACCCTAGTGTAACGCATACAGTATAAACCAAGAGAATATAATCCTAACAGCTAATGAAGGAAAAGTTTTACAGTTTTTCTAATTGCTTTTCTGTGTTTCCCAGAGAAGGCAACTATATAGTATGACCTCTTTAATAAGGAAAAGAATATTCAAAATGTTTATTTCTTAAGGAACTCATATCACCATCTTAAGAAGTCTATGTCTACCTCTAACCAGATACCATTTTACCAAATTTCCAAGAAACACCAATCTAGTGCCAAGCAAAGACAGAACTCATAAAATGTTGAATGAATGAATAATTAATGAATGAAATATATCTGTAATATCTCTGTACTATTAAATGACCTTTAACATAAAACTTAATGCAATAATGAGGGTAGTAAGAGAGATTGTGGCCATATATTTACTCAGTGCAGAGGCCCACATCCACAGGAACACTCAACTGTCTTTTTTAAGGAAGGCTTCGGCTGCAAGGTGCATGTCCTACCGCCTAACGACAGGGGGCTGCGCCGGAAGGGCCGCCCTCAGTGCTTCCATGTCGTCACGTGTAAGGGGTCCGTGCCGCCTTCAGCTCCGGGGTGGAGAGAGAGGCCCTCACACTGGCTTCGGGCTTCACAGTGTCCCCCCACCGCTCCCCATGCTCCGCACACACCGCCCCAGGGGACCGATGCCCGTCACCTCTGACGCTCTCAGCCAGAAAACGATACAGCCACCACCACCCTCCAGCACGGTGGCCCGACACCCACGTGACCGGACATTCACCTGTTCTGTAAGCCCCGGGTGACGTGCTCTGTCCCCCAGCAGGACGTCCTGTGGCCGGCGTGCTCCTCCTCCGGGGACGCTCCTGGCCTTTTCACTTACTCCGAGAGATCTGTGTCATAACCACTTAGAGATACTACAAGTCACCTATTATGCTACAATCTCCTTAACGGCAGGAGACACTTCTGTCTTCGTTGCCGAAAAGCGCCTCACTCACTGGACGCCAGGTGCCACGTGCACCAAATGACTGATTACACAGAACGGTTCCTTACTTTGGCAAAGAAATACATCACTGAAAATTCAGATGTCCAAAGGATGATGAGACCTAAGCATTAAGATTATAAAAAATGGAAAAGAACTTTGTAATTTTAAAAATAGTCACTGAAATTTGATGGTGACATCACTACCGGCCTAAGAAACAGCGCTAACTTGCGCGGATCGGAAAAACCCTTTTCCCCCGTGACTCCGCCAGGGTGACCCCCGTGGTCCCTGCGTGCGGGCCTGACACCATTACCTGTAGTCACACCAGGGACATCTGTACGGCTTCTCCCCGGTGTGCACCCGCTTGTGCCGAGTCAGGTGGGACTGGGTTGTGGAGGCAAAGTTACACTCATCACATTTGAAAGGTTTTTCTCCTGCAAAACAGAAAGCAATGTTGTACATGAGTAATTATGAAAAACTAGAAATGAAAGGCTACACCTGTTATGGACAATTAAAAAAGAAACTTTTTTCCACACAAATTTTAAGGAGATAGTTTAACGGACTACTCACATTTGGGACATGTGAATATTCATTCTCAGAGTGAGAAAGTGAGAAGGTATCACTGATTTTTATTTCTGTGTGTGAACGGGAGCAAGGTATACATTATGTAGTTCAAATGTAACTTACCCAGACAGCAACCTAGACTACAGCCCGTTCCGGCACTGTATCTGGAGCTGTTTAACAGCCACGTTACACTGAAGTCACCATAAAACCTCACTGAGGATGAAACCATAAACAAGTATCTAGCAGATATTTTTTGGATATGTATTTACTAAAACCTTAAAGTTAAATATGAAGAAAAAATAAAGCTATAAACTGATAACTATTTAAAAAACTAATAGAAGGAGAAATTACAGCTCACTAAAGCTGAATAAGAAGTCCCCTTAGAAAGAGACCTCAAAGAAACATCCAAAATAATATTCAACAGCAATTCCTTGAGGGGCTAGAACCGCTGCATCCACACGTTTTACCCAGGGGCTGGGTCACGGGCTGGCACTCCATTCACAGCCAGTCCTCTGATTGGTAGCTTTCTCGGCACTGACCACCTCTCCGCACATACTCATTTAAAGGAATCATCAAATCTTAGTTTTTAACGGTACTAGCTACATTGGCAGGTAAGCACGTGAAATGTGGCTATTGAACTTTAATTAATGTAAATTTATATTTTAAATTTTAAAAACTGATACTGGACTCACCTGTAGAAAAAAGTGTGTATGGGGCAGCCTGGCAATGTGAACCTACTTTCTAAAGTGTGTCATCAAGTCTAAGTACGAATCAGAAATTTGATATAAAAATGTGGCCTCTGGACTGAGATGTACTAAAAGTATAACCAAAATGCAAACGAGATTCCGAATCCTCGAACATAAAAAATAAAATGTTACTAATGATGTCATATTGATTTCATGTTGAAATGATAATAATTGGGATGAATTTAACTATTATTTTTACAGTTTCAAGTTTTTATTTACATTCTAGTTAGTTAACATACAGAGTAATATTAGTTCCAGGTTTCGAATTTAGTGACTCATGACTGACACCCAACACGCAGCGCTCACCACCCTGCAATGCCCTGCGTGGTACCCATCCCCCACCCACCTTCCTTCGGGCAACCCTACTTGTTCCCTCTTGTTAAGAGTCTCTCTTACGGTTTGCCTCTCTTTTTCCCTCCTATGTTCATCTGTTTTGTTTCTTAAATACCACGGGAGTGAATCCTATGGTATTTGTCTTTCTCCGCCATATTTTGCTCAGCATAATACACTTCAGCTCCATCCACATCATTGCAAAAGGCAAGATTTCATTTTATTTATGGCTGAGCAATATTCCACGGTGTATTGGTACCACATCTTATTTATCATTCATCAGTTGATGGACATCCCGGCTCTCTCCAGAGTTTGGCTAACGTTAATAATGCTGCTATAAACATTGGGATGCGTGTACCCCTTCGAATCAGCATCTCTGCATCCTTTGGGAAAATACCTGCTAGAACATAGAGTAGTTCTAGTTTTAACTCTTTTTGAGGAACCACCATACTGGTTTCCAGAGTGGCTGCGCCAGTTTGCATCCCCCTTTCTCCACAACCTTGACAATGCCTGTTGTTTTCCTGTGTTTATTTTAGCCATTCTGACAGGTGTGAGGTGATATTTCATTGTAGTTCTGATTTGTATGTCCCTTATGATGAGTGACGTTGAGCATCTTTTCATGTGTCTGTTGGCCATCTGGATGTCTTCTTTGGGAAAACGTCTATGCATGTATTCTGCATGTGCATGGAACCACAGAAGCCTCCGAAGAGCCAAAGCACTCTTCAAAAAGAAAAGCTAAGCTGGAAGCATCACAATTCCAGACTTCAAATTCAATTACAAAGCTGTAGCAAGAAAGACAGCATGATACTGGCACAAAAACAGACACACAGATCAACAGAGCAAACTAGAAAACTGAGAAATAACACCCACAACTATATGGTCACCTAATCTTCAACAAAGCAGGAAAGAATATCCAATGCAAGAAAGATAGTCTCATTAACAAATGGTGCTGGGAAAACTGGACAGTGACATGCAAAAGAATGAAACTGAACCACTTTCTTACATCACACACAAAAATAATTTCAAAATGAATGAAAGACGTAAATGTGAAAGAGGAGAAACCATCAAAATCCTAAAGAACACAGGCAGCAACCTCTTTGACCTTGGTCATAGCAACTTCTTACTAAATACATCTCTTGAATTAAGGAAAACAGAAGCAAAAATTAACTATTGGGATTTCATGAAGATAAAACACTTCTGCACAGCAAAGGAAACAATCAACAAAACTGAAAGATAACCTATGGAATGGGAGAAGATATCTGCAAATAACATGTTTGATAAAGGGTCAGTATGCAAAATTTATAAAGAACCGATCAAGCTCAACACCCAAGAAGCAAACAGTCAGTTAAAAAATGGGCGGAAGACATGAATAGACATTTGGTTAACTTTAAAAAAACAAACAATTTCATCAGTTACTTTTTCATTAGAATTTTTTAAATGTTTATTCAGGGGCGCCTGGGGGGCTCAGTCAGTTAAGCCTCCGGCTTCGGCTCAGGTCAGATCTCACGTTCATGGGTTCGAGCCCTGCATCAGGCTCTGTGCTGACAGCTAGCTCAGAGCCTGGAGCCTGCTTCCGGTTCTGTGTCTTCTTCTCTCTCTGCCCCTCCCCCTCTCATGCTCTGTCTCTCTCTGTATCAAAAATAAATAAAACATTAAAAAAAAAAGTGTTTATTCAAAAAAAATTTTTTTAGAGACAAAGAGGGAGACAAAGCATGAGTGGAGGAGGGGCAGAGAGAGAGGGAGACAGAACCCAAAGCAGGCTCAGGCTCTGAGCTGTCAGCACAGAGCCTGAGGTGAGGCTTGAACTCACAAGCTGTGGGATCATGACCGGAGCTGAAGCTGTGCGCTTAACAGACTGAGCCCCCCAGGCGCCCGCTTTTTCACATGGTTGCTGGGACATGGGGCTTGCAGGACACCGGTGAACTGAGGAAAACTTCATAGTCACTTCTTCCCCGAAAGCAGTTATGACATACAATAATACTCGTCTCCAGAGACATTTTTTCTGAGTGATTTTACACAGAGTGGATTAATTTTATATATATTAATAATTCTACTTGCCACCTCTTAATTCCGATGTTTTTCGACTAGTTTTATAAGTATACTGACTTATGTAGAAAACAAAGGATGAACTACCTTGGTATAAAATTACGTAATCCAGGCAGTGACAAAACCATATCTGTCTTGAAATCAGAACGTTCAGGAACTGGTCCCCCTTTCTTCCTAAGCCTGTTTATAATGGCCTCACCGGGCTGCAGCGACAGCGAGCTGAGCACACACGTCTCGTCTGACACTGTTCTCTCTCTTCCTGCAGCCTCGGGGGGCAGATCGGAAGAAGCCACATGGACTTCGGTCCCAAACCAGGTTCTGCCACGTTTCACTCCCTGCCTGTCGAGCCCCCGACAAGATCAGAAGGGTAAAACAGGCCACCGAGCAGACACGTGTGAGGACCAGAGAAGACAAAGCACATGTAAGGTACACAGCAGGAGGCCCAAGGCCTTGTTTTCCCACCGCACAACAGCAGTGGGCGCACACGGGCAAGGGCACGCTGCTCTGGCCCGATGACGGCGGAGCGTGTACACACACCAACGGTTCTCATCAAGCTTCCCAAGCAGGAAAGACGCAAACCTTAGGCACAAAATAATTATGTGGCTTCACACAGTGCATGAATGTAACGTAGAGAGACCACTTAATAGATCCTACAAGGAAATATGTGATTTATTCCTATAAAAAGACCATATACACAGAAGAGTAAACTCCTGAAGCTGTGAGGCAGTTCTGCACCTTCCAGCCACTTGTCCTCAGGATAAATCCCATCCAGTGGTCACTGAGGGTCAGCCTGAGCTAACTCTTTCCTCTGCTGGCCGAGTCACCTAAATCGGTATAGATACTACGAGTGTAATGAAGTGACTTATACAAGATTCGTTTTCATGATGATGGTGGGTTTTCCTTTTATTTGAGAGACAGTATATGATCATCATCTTCCATCAGGCTAAAGAAAATAAGTCTATCTCTTCAAATTTGCTACAGGAACATGCTATCGTAAGAACATAAACACCCACACAAAGCATATCTGAAAAGGTTCACATTCATTATGAGAACTGAGTTGCTCATTGAATTCAATGCAGAGCGTCTTGACTGTCCCCCAGTGGACAGAGCAGTTCACGCGGACGACAGAAACACAAAGTGATGCACGCACCTGCATTAAAACACAGGTGTTCTTAATCGTTTCACTAGTCTGAAGTATCTACACTGACCGTACCAGGCAGAACGCAACTACCACCACGATCAAGACAATGAACACAGCCACCCTCCCACCGAAGGCTCCTTGTCACCCCCACCCCGCTCAGCCCATCCTCCAGCAAACTCTCATCTGCTTCCTGTCACTGCCTAGTAGTTACGTTTTTTCTAGAGGTTTATACCCATGGAAACACAGAGTATGAACTCTCTTTTGTCTGACCTCCTCAGCATTATTTTGTGACTCACTCATATTGGTCCAGGTGTGAATGTGTGTTTTGTTGCTGAGTAGCATTCCATGGTATGAATGTGTCACTATCTGTTAATTCATTCACCCAGGAGAGGACATTCGAGCTGTTTTCATTTCTGGGTGTTACAAACGAAGCTGCTATAAATCTTCATGTGTAAGTCTTTGCGTAGACATGCATTTCCCTGTCTCTCAGGGAAATACCTAGGAGTGGGTTGGCTGGGTCATTTGGTAGGTACATATTAATGTAAGTACTATGTAATATTAATTTCTTTTGTAAGAAACTGCCAAATTATTTTCCAAAGTGGTCTGCCATTTTACATTCCTATCGGCTGTGCAGGAGAGTTCCCAATGCTCCCAACCACCACTAATACACGGTAGGGGCAATGTTTCAAAAGTGTATTTTTCTAATGGTGTTGAGGATCATTTCATGATTTCATGTGCTCATCTGCCATATATTTATATACTTTGGTGAATTGTTTGTTCAAATCATTCAACCCTTTCTTTTTTCTTTTTTTGATAGAGTAAGCGAGTGTGCGTGCAAGCAGAGGGGCAGAGGGAGTGACAGAATCTTAAGCAGGCCCCATGCTCAGTGCAGAGCCCGATGCAGGGCTCAATCCCAGGATTGTGGGGATCCCATGAACCCCGGGATCACGATCTGAGCCAAAATCAAGAGTCAGATGCTCAATGAACAGAGCCACTCAGGCACCCTTCATTCAACTCCTTTTTAATTGGTTGGTTGTTTCCTTATAACAGTATTTCTAAAGTTCTTATATATTACAAACACACATCCTTTCTCATATTCATGGTTCACACATATTTCCTCCCGGTCTTTGGCTTGTCTTGGCATTCTCTTCACAGTGTCTTTCAAAGGGGAGAAGTTAATAAATGTATAAAGTTATTAACCTGTCAGTTTATAATTTTTCAATTTATGGTTTTTTCCCCCTTACAAATCAGGCTTTTGATGTGATATCCAAGAAATCTTTGGTAACCTATGGTCACAAAGACTTCTCCCCTAAATTTTCTTCTAGATTTTATTTAGTTTTGAGTTTACATTTAGATTATAGTAGTTTTGAGTTAGTTTTGTACATGGTATGAAATGTAGATCAAAGTTCATTTTTACTGTTAAAAAATTATTTGCCATGTAGATGTAATCTCTACTTCATTCCACTGACAGATTTGTCTTCCTTGATGCTAATGCCAGAATGACGTGACTACTGTAGCTTTATAATAAGTCACCAAGTCAGGCACTGTAAGTCCTAAAGTTTGATCATCTTCTTCAAAGTTCACTATTTCAGCTTGTTGCATTTCCATATGAATTTTGAAATCAGTGTGTCGATTTCAGAACAAGAAGCTTGATGGGATCTGAGTCTTCTGAGTCTATGAACATGGTATATCATCCTACTTAGGTTCGTTAATTTCTCTTGGTGATATTTTGCAGTTTCCAATGTAGGGGTTTTGCACATTCTTTGTTAGATTTATTTCTAAATGTTGTACCTTGGTCTCAAACAAGTGACAAATACAGGTATAGATCTCTTCTGTAAGATGTATAAGATGTATCTGTATCTTATGCCAATATAATACAGTCATGATTACTGTAAATTTTCCACTTTTAACATAATGGATCCATGTGGTCAACAACCTAAAAGATTTTTTTCATCACACAAATACATAAATATTTACTCCGTTAAACCTAGTGTTAAAAAATGTGTGGCGCCATAGCTCACTGCTAACTTGTTGACTCCGATAGGTCTGGTAGGCAGCATTACTCTAACCGTTTTTCATGGAGTTGGCAGGAATCTAGAATGGTAAAGAGTGAGATTGTGGACTCAATGTCTGAGTTCATGGTACAAATGAAAGGTCATCTAAGCTCTTTAAAGTTAAATTTCTTGGTTTGGAGGTTTCACATCAGCACTTAAAAAACATAGTTAATGTAGCTTATTTCATTTAAATTCTTATGCCATTTTTATGTGACAGGATTTAAACTTAACAACTTTTAAAGAAAAATATCATTGTCTCTATAATTTTAATAATTTGAAGTTCATATTAAGCAAGCATCATACTACAATGAACTATGAGTTGTCACTTCATACCCAACTTGACAACAAACACTGTAGAGTAAACTGTGTAATACTAAGAAATTTTGAGTTCTATACAGGCTGACAAAGAAAAAATATAATGCTACCAAAATATCCTACATAAAATATTATGCTATAACCACTAAGTAAGAAGGCTCAAGCATGTCTAGGCTCTTGGTATAAGAACTCCATGTCAATTTATACAAACTCCAGTTATCTCTGGACATAATGGCTAATTTATAACCCATTCATCTTGTTACATGCCCAATGCTACTGCTGAAATATGTTAATTATCATTTTTTTTCAATCCATAAATGATAATTTCTTCAGGCAATTTCAGGAAATTTCTTCAAGTAATTTTTTTTTAATTTTTTATATTTATATTTGAGAGAAAAAGAGTGACAGAGTGTGAGCAGGGGAGGGGCAGAAAAAGAGGAAGACCCAGAACTTGAAGCAGGCTCCAGGATCTGAGCTGTCAGCACAGAGCCCAACACAGGGCTTGAACTCACAAACCGTGAGATCATGACCTGAGCCGAAATCGGACGCTTAACTGATTGAGCCACCCAGGTGCTCCATCTTCAAGTAATTTCTTTAGGAAAATATACTTCTGAAATACAGGTACAGAAGTAGTTGTTTTGTTTTGCTTTTGCTTTTTTAGTCTCAATATATAGTCAGAGAAATAAATGTACCTTCTAGGTTGAAATATTTGAAAAAAATTCTACAAATTTTAAATAAGAATTCTAACTTGCTAATATTTGTTACTGCCTGAAGTGAGAAAGTTACTATCATACACTTGTTAAGGACTGATCAAAATGATTTAGTGCATTAGGGACAGTCCTTCTGAATCTTTGTCATTCTAAATCCAGAAAAAGGAGTAAATCCAAGAGTAAGTGATAACGACTCTTGAACCGAGCTGTCTATAAGTCACTAGGGCACCCTGTCCACACACGACTCAAAAAGAGCAGAACAAAGGGAAATGCCCTTTCCTCCTCTCTCCCCTCTGGGACACGACCGTACAACCTGGAGTGTGCTGCCCCTCATCCTCCCCTTACGGGCGTCAGCCTTGGCCAGAATAACCATGACCGAACGGTCCGCGTCTTGGGCACCTCGATAGGAAAGTAAAGAAAGTCGGGGGAGAACACCAGAATGGCTACGGGTAGAGAGCACTGGCCTCTGTGTGTCAACAATCTGTCCGAAAGGCTGCGCACTGCTCCTGGGAGCTCACACTTGGCGTTCCTCTGGGCAGGCTGGGGGTTGTGAAGCTGGCCAAGACCCTTCATCTCCACGTGAGGGTCTGCTCCCGTGCCCTTGAATCAAGGGTCTCTGACGGGTGATAAAAGTAAATCTTGAAATGGAAGATGTTTTGTGTCAGCCCCTAGACAGTCTGTATTGCAGTAGGGAATTATTTACGCCATTTGGAACACTTTTGATACCTATCCCTTTCCAAGCTGATTGTAATTTGCGTGGGCAGTCTGGTAAAAAGGTAAACCGCGTCAAAGAGGAATGCATCAGAGAAATACAGATTTCAAATGCACCATACAACTCTGGCCTTGGGGGCGAACAGTTGTATGTTGCTTAAATATGACAAATCCGGCATAAAAGCAAAGGGCGTAGACGGAGCTGTACTAAGCTGTTTGGCTGAAGCAAACAGTCTTACGAACTGACTTTGGTATTAAAGAATCATGTTTGATTTCTGCCACAGAGGCAGATAAATGCCACAAAGACAGATGCCTCTGTCTGTGAGACACTGTCCTATACGGTAGAAAGTTAATAGCAAAGTAATAAGGAGCTTCTGGACCTGACGTAAAATATAAAGTCGTGCCTGCTCGACGCGGCTGGCTTCGTGAGCGATCACCTGGAAGTGCCTGTGACCGCGGCGCGGCCATCTTCGCTGCAGGCGCGGCAGGAGTGTGGCTGGGCGGGCGCAGGTGGCGCACCGGGGGCTCCGCGGGTCCCCGGGCCACGGCGGGGCACGACCAGGCACGACCAGGCGAGCAACGACGGCGGCAGCAGGGATGGTTCGGGCACCGATAAACACACTTTACCACATACTCACACTTTCGACTTCCAAGGGGGCCGCTGACGATGACCCCCACCCCCCGGGCCCCTTCTCCTGTCTCTTCGGTCACTGGATGTCAGAGGGAGGCTGCTAGTCTAAACTTGAAACGGACTTTCATGTTTACAGAGGTAAGTGTGTGTCTTCAACATCACGGTAAAACGCTGGAAATTTCTCTACACTCAATACTAAGTCTAACCTCCGAAGGAGATGTGAATCATATAACCTCAAGACCTGAAAGAAATGGCACTAATTTTCCCTGATCCTTAAAAAATACTATCCTGGGCATTAAAGCTACCTATAGCTATTGGTTAAACGTAACACAGCAAGACTGAAAATGTACCACAGAAACATGTTGTTTCGTGTATCTTCATTTCATGCCGTCGTGAGTGTGACTGTCAATCAGTCACGACCTGGGCCCCACGGCAAAGTCCAACATTTAGTTACAATTGTGTTACCACACGACTGATCATCTGCACAAGGTTACCTTTGATAATAAAATTGTTCTCTTAATAATTAGAAGGAACAGGGGCTCCTGGGTGGCTCAGTCGGTTAAGCATCTGACTCTTGATTTCGGCTCAGGTCACGATCTCACAATTCTGAGATGGAGCCCCGCCCAGGCTCAGCACGGAGTATGGAGCCTGCTTATGGTTCTCTCTCCCTTTCTCTGCCCTTTGCCACCTGTGATCTCTTTCTCTCTCTCAAATAAATCAACTTCAAAAAAAAAAATTAGAAGGGAAAAGGCTATAACAGCACTGTCTCAGGCACACATAATTTACAATTAAAATTGATTACTTGGACTTATTAGTAATTATGTTATCAATTTTAATAAATATTTAAAACGTTTAATTCTTAAGTGTTCCTAACCAAGGCATCTATTTCATTTTGTTGAATCCTAAATAATGCACATCAGGAAGACGGATCCTCTTCAACGTCACCGCCTGCTCACGAGGCCCTCTGTGCTGCTGTCCCTTCCTGAGAGCAAGAAGGGACACGGTGATGACCTAACGCACACCCACTGGCCCAGCTGCAGCGGGACGAGCGCTACAGGGAACAGGTGGTTAGGGGGGGCGGAGACGCGGCCCGGAAGGCGGGGCTGCAGCCAAGCAGGTGGCCAGCTGAGGGGACAGGGGTGAGTCAGGGCAGGGAGGGGGCTCGCGGGGAGGGCCCGGCGGAGGCTGGTGGCCGAGGCGGGGCCTGGCGTGCCCGCAGCGGGCCGGCCAGCTCTCTCCGTCCTTCCGCGCACCCTGGAGGCGCACAGGGCCTGCTCTGCGCCGTCAAGGCAGGGGAATCAGAGCGTATGTTACTCCGCCGGAGTTTCCCGCGGACCCTCGAGCGCACGGATTCCCCGAAGCCCGAGCCGAGGCGGCGGCGGCGGCGGCCGGACTGACCTGTGTGCTGGCGCCGGTGCTTGGTGAGGGCGTGCCGCGTGCCGCCCGCGAAGCCGCAGAGGTCACACAGGAACGACTTCTCGCCTGTTGCGACAATAAACAGATGAGGGACTGCGGAGGTCACAGATCATTAAAACATATCTATCAAGGCTTTCAGGGTTACTAATTCCTCCAATCAAATGTTTCCATGTAAATATGTCAAATGGGAATGAAATTACCACTGCGGTTTATTGACTGTGATAAAATCTGAAAAGCACCACTGAACATAATTACATACTTGTCAGACCCATAAAAATTAGCTTTATTATCAATGGAACGGTTTTGTACAACTTCATTTCTGGTAGATGTCTTCCAGATGGGGCTGCTTTATGCACTTGAACAGTTTTTATGCATATCCTGATTTTTTACAATTCCCATACATCTGGCCTTTCTGAGCTGAGTAAAGATTGCTTGGAATAGTTAATATCCAGTATCTATGATTCTGCTTAAATAAAACATATTGAATTTTCCAACAACTGAAGGAGACGGAATTGGATTTACCTGATTCTATCAGGTTCTTCTGTAATGACTTCCTACTTAATAATATGAATTAAGTGGTTTCCTTGAACACCCTGAAGATCCCAAGTCACAATAAAATCTGCGTTACTCGGGACCAATAACAATTCAGGGCTGTTTATGTTTCTCAAACTTTCATGGCATAAAAAAGGGAGTCGAGGGATTGCTACAGAAATCATTCATCTTTAATGATAATTCTGGACTGAAAACCTCTGCAACAATTAGAGGCAGATTTGGTAGCCATAGTATTTGTTGAAAGTGTAAAAATGAGAATTCTATTTTAGCATTTTTACACAAGTGAACATTCTCCCCTACCATTTATAAATGTGGTCTATCCCTTTCCAGCCACATATTTAGGCAGTGGGTGCTGGCCAGCTGGGCATATACCCCACAAGGCTCAAGAGGAAGGGCCAAGGAGAATGAAAACGGTAACCGTAGAGAGATACAGGGAAATTATAAAATGCTTTGCAGGAACCAAACAAATCATTTCCATCTATTTTTATGTACTTTTCCATTTAGATGTTTAACGCAACAAGTCTTTCAAGGGCTTTGCCTGAGTCAGCACTTTTGTTCAAAAAATTCTGGCATATCATAACAGAAATCTAGCTTGATGTGTTTTGGAAATGGTGATTACCTTTGTGAAGCTAGAAAAGACACAAAGTCTAGGAAGGCAGAAGAACTTCCATAACCAAAAAGAGTGTCCCCTTTACTTGTCAGCATTAGTAGCTTTTCTCATTTAAACCAACATGTATTAGTAAAGAGAGGTTTAAACCAAGTGATGTTTAATCTCATTTTGCAATTGTATGTGGAAAATGTTCACTGTTAGCATTTATAAAATAAAGTTGAATTTAAATATTTTCCCTGTCTTTGCTTTCCTATTTTGGGGTTAAGTTTGTCCCTTAGAATCGTCATTTCAAGATGACAAAAAAAAAAAAAAAGAATAGAGTAGATGGCTATGAAGAATAAAGTTTAATTATAATCAGTCATTTAATTATTTAATCAATTTGGAATATAAATCTTGCCAACTAGTCGTACTATCAATTAAATAACACTGAAGGCAGACTTTTAAAAAATCCCATAAGATAATTTGCTCGTTAATGTTAACATACTACTCTAAGGTGAGGCAAAGCTGCTCCCCGCGAAGTCTTGGCCAGCACCGCGCCGAGGCGTTAGCCCCGCGAATGCGTGGGGGAGCGCTCCGTGCCCGGTCCCACGCCGGCCGTGCGGGTGCTGGTGCCAGCCAGCGAGTGAAATCTCTAGCGAGGAAAGAGCAGTCTTCCTCCTTTCAGATGCAGGAAAAATATGATTCCTTTCTCTCATGTATGAACCTCTTTGTGAGCTGTATCTTTCTTATGAGAACAGGCAATTCCTCCTGAAATGGGTGTTTTGGACAGCGACATAGGCTGCACGTACATATCAAGTGTTATTCCCTTTCCGATTTTAAGACATGTACAGGCACAAAGACAAAATTATTAATTTTCGATGCGATTCGATTTAGACACATTAGTGACCTTGATTTTCTGAAGTGTAGAATTTTATTTAGGATGTTGGTCTGCAATGTATTGTACATCATATTTAGCTTGGTGGGTTGATTTGTTTTTCATTCGAAATTCAATTTCACTGCCTTTTTTTTTTTGAGGGGTAGAGGCAATAGGGTTGGGTAGTGGACATCAGAGTATCTTTCAAAAAGAACATTTTTAAGAAAAAACTAAATGTAGTATTTCACTCAATACAGGGGGTTCATTTAACATGCCATATTTATATGATATCAGAGATCTAACGAGAGACTTTTCTTAACAACTTGAATTAGTTGCCAGTGCGCCATTTTGCATTCAAATGTAGAAAGACACGGAAACCAACCCTTTCTTTTCTATTAGAAAACAGCCACTGTCCCCTATCTCTCATTACGGTGCAGACTACAAGACCTAACAACAAAAATCCATATTATTGATCCAGCCAAGTCTCCACAATTATTCTTTAGAAGGAAACGCCGACGATAAATTACATCTGCACTGGCTTTTCATCTGCTGTTCGATATAAGTGATCTCTCAGGGCAGGCTGGGGACCTTAAATCGTCACCGCCCTTGTCAAGAAAGCCAAGGAGGCCTGGGCTTCCCACAAACTGCTTCAGAAGAACTTTTAACCTATAATTTCTAACAATAATATAGGATTCTTGGCAATCAGAAGAACATTTGGGAATGCTGATTAAAATTTATTCTTTTTTTTTCCCCTTGAAACGAAACACTTTTTGAGAGGTGTGAAGAGAAAGACCACAAAATACCAAATAGCTCATGGTAGTCAGCTAGAGACAGGGTGTACTCAGCTTCGAGCCTGGAAGGAGTTCAGGCCGCGGTCCTTAGATGGTGGAGAAGATGTCATAAACGCTGAATATAACAGCAGGGGATTGAGGGTCCAAACCGAGAGCTCTCGGGACCATGCCTAGCAGAGGGGTTCTCTTAACGCTGCTTTTACTATTGACCACATTAATTCCCGTGTGGTCCTCTAAATGTTGTGAGGTAAAACATGGGTGAATTTGTCCCCTTGAAATATATAATTATCTAAAAAAAATTACAGTAGTTAAATTCAGATTCTTTTCCATGTATTAACAAAAACTCCTGGATCTGATAGTATTCTCTTAAGAGAAAGATTCATCTCATTCAAAATTCTCTAAATGGTCCACAGAACCAAAACTCAATGTTCAAA